>NC_141808.1:9630625-9805000 GCF_057944985.1 Cucurbita pepo subsp. pepo
TTCAAACGTCCCAGATTAGGGATTCCGAATTAGGGTTCGATTTCAAGCACCCCGTTTCTTCGAAATTCTATTCTAGATCTTCAAGACTAATCATTCCCCCCAAGAGTTTCGAGAAACGTCGACCGTGACTCGGTTTTCGAAGCACGTACTTCAAACGTCCCAGATTAGGGATTCCGAATTAGGGTTCGATTTGAAGCACCCCGTTAATTCGAAATTCTATTCTAGATCTTCAAGACTAATCATTCCCCACAAGAGTTTCGAGAAACGTCGACCGTGCCTCGGTTTTCGAAGCACGTATTTCAAACGTCCCAGATTACGGATTCCGAATTAGGGTTCAATTTGAAGCACCCCGTTTCTTCGAAATTCTGTTCTAGATCTTCGAGACTAATCATTCCCCACCAGAGTTTCGAGAAACGTCGACCGTGACTCGGTTTTCGAAGCACGTACTTCAAACGTCCCAGATTATGGATTCCGAATTAGGGTTCGATTTGAAGCACCCCGTTTATTCGAAAATCTATTCTAGATCTTCAAGACTAATCATTCCCCACACGAGTTTCAAGAAACGTCGACCGTGACTCGGTTTTCGAAATACGTACTTCAAACGTCCCAGATTATGGATTCCGAATTAGGGTTCGATTTCAAGCACCCCGTTTATTCTAAATTTATTCTAGATCTTCAAGACTAATAATTCCCCACAAGAGTTTCGAGAAACATCGACCGTGACTCGGTTTTCGAAATACGTACTTCAAACGTCCCAGATTATGGATTCCGAATTAGGGTTCGATTTCAAGCACCCCGTTTGTTCGAAATTCTATTCTAGATCTTCAAGACTAATCATTCCCCACAAGAGTTTCGAGAAACGTCGACCGTGACTCGGTTTTCGAAATACGTACTTCAAACGTCCCAGATTATGGATTCCGAATTAGGGTTCGATTTCAAGCACCCCGTTTATTCGAAATTCTACTCTAGATCTTCAAGACTAATCATTCCCCCCAAGAGTTTCGAGAAACGTCGACCGTGACTCGGTTTTTCGAAGCACGTACTTCAAACGTCCCAGATTAGGGATTCCGAATTAGGGTTCGATTTGAGCACCCCGTTTCTTCGAAATTCTATTCTAGATCTTCAAGACTAATCATTCCCCACAAGAGTTTCGAGAAACGTCGACCGTGACTCGGTTTTCGATATACGTACTTCAAACGTCCCAAATTATGGATTCGGAATTAGGGTTCAATTTGGAGAACCCCGTTTATTGGAAATTCTATTCTTGATCTTCAAGACCAATCATTCCCCACAAGAGTTTCGAGAAACGTCGACCGTGACTCGGTTTTCGAAGAACGTACTTCAAACGTCCCAGATTAGGGATTCCGAATTAGGGTTCGATTTGAAGCACCCCGTTTCTTCGAAATTCTATTCTAGATCTTCGAGACTAATCATTCCCCACAAGAGTTTCGAGAAACGTCGACCGTGACTCGGTTTTCGAAGCACGTACTTCAAACGTCCCAGATTATGGATTCCGAATTAGGGTTCGATTTGAAGCACCCCGTTTCTTCGAAATTCTATTCTAGATCTTCAAGACTAATCATTCCCCACAAGAGTTTCGAGAAACGTCGACCGTGACTCGGTTTTCGAAGAACGTGCTTCAAACTTCCCAGATTATGGATACTGAATTAGGGTTCGATTTCAAGCACCCTGTTTCTTCGAAATTCTATTCTAGATCTTCAAGACTAATCATTCCCCACAAGAGTTTCGAGAAACGTCGACCGTGACTCGGTTTTCGAAGAACGTACTTCAAACGTCCACGATTAGGGATTCCGAATTAGGGTTCGATTTGAAGCACCCTGTTTCTTCGAAATTCTATTCTAGATCTTCAAGACTAATCATTCCCCACAAGAGTTTCGAGAAACGTCGACCGTGACTCGGTTTTCGAAGAACGTACTTCAAACGTCCCAGATTAGGGATTCCGAATTAGGGTTCGATTTGAAGCACCCCGTTTCTTCGAAATTCTATTCTAGATCTTCAAGACTAATCATTCCCCACAAGAAATTCGAGAAACGTCGACCGTGACTCGGTTTTCGAAGCACGTACTTCAAACGTCCCAGATTAGGGATTCCGAATTAGGGTTCGATTTGAAGCACCCCGTTTCTTCGAAATTCTATTCTAGATCATCAAGACTAATCATTCCCCACAAGAGTTTCGAGAAACGTCGACCGTGACTCGGTTTTCGAAGAACGTACTTCAAAGGTCCCAGATTAGGGATTCCGAATTAGGGTTCGATTTGAAGCACCCCGTTTCTTCGAAATTCTATTCTAGATCTTCAAGACTAATCATTCCCCACAAGAGTTTCGAGAAACGTCGACCGTGACTCGGTTTTCGAAGAACGTACTTCAAACGTCCCAGATTAGGGATTCCGAATTAGGGTTCGATTTGAAGCACCCCGTTTCTTCGAAATTCTATTCTAGATCTTCAAGACTAATCATTCCCCACAAGAGTTTCGAGAAACGTCGACCGTGACTCGGTTTTCGAAGCACGTACTTCAAACGTCCCAGATTAGGGATTCCGAATTAGGGTTCGATTTGAAGCACCCCGTTTCTTCGAAATTCTATTCTAGATCTTCAAGACTAATCATTCCCCACAAGAGTTTCGAGAAACGTCGACCGTGACTCGGTTTTCGAAGCGCGTACTTCAAACGTCCCCGATTAGGGATTCCGAATTAGGGTTCGATTTGAAGCACCCCGTTTCTTCTAAATTCTATTCTAGATCTTCAAGACTAATCATTCCCCACAAGAGTTTCGAGAAACGTCGACCGTGACTCGGTTTTCGAAGCACGTACTTCAAACGTCCCAGATTAGGGATTCCGAATTAGGGTTCGATTTGAAAAACCCCGTTTCTTCGAAATTCTATTCTAGATCTTCAAGACTAATCATTCCCCACAAGAGTTTCGAGAAACGTCGACCGTGACTCGGTTTTCGAAGCACGTACTTCAAACGTCCCAGATTAGGGATTCCGAATTAGGGTTCGATTTGAAGCACCCCGTTTCTTCTAAATTCTATTCTAGATCTTCAAGACTAATCATTCCCCACAAGAGTTTCGAGAAACGTCGACCGTGACTCGGTTTTCAAAGCACGTACTTCAAACGTCCCAGATTAGGGATTCCGAATTAGGGTTCGATTTGAAAAACCCCGTTTCTTCGAAATTCTATTCTAGATCTTCAAGACTAATCATTCCCCACAAGAGTTTCGAGAAACGTCGACCGTGACTCGGTTTTCGAAGAACGTACTTCAAACGTCCCAGATTAGGGATTCCGAATTAGGGTTCGATTTGAAGCAACCCGTTTCTTCGAAATTCTATACTTAGATCTTCAAGACTAATCATTCCCCACAAGAGTTTCGAGAAACGTCGACCGTGACTCGGTTTTCGAAGCACGTACTTCAAACGTCCCAGATTAGGGATTCCGAATTAGGGTTCGATTTGAAGCACCCCGTTTCTTCGAAATTCTATTCTAGATCTTCAAGACTAATCATTCCCCACAAGAGTTTCGAGAAACGTCGACCGTGACTCAGTTTTCGAAGCACGTACTTCAAACGTCCAAGATTAGGGATTCCGAATTAGGGTTCGATTTGAAGCACCCCGTTTCTTCGAAATTCTATTCTAGATCTTCAAGACTAATCATTCCCCACAAGAGTTTCGAGATACGTCGACCGTGACTCGGTTTTCGAAGCACGTACTTCAAACGTCCCAGATTAGGGATTCTGAATTAGGGTTCGATTTGAAGCACCCCGTTTCTTCGAAATTCTATTCTAGATCTTCAAGACTAATCATTCCCCACAAGAGTTTCGAGAAACGTCGACCGTGACTCGGTTTTCGAAGCACGTACTTCAAACGTACCAGATTAGGTTTTTCGAACAAATGTTCGATTTGAAGCACCCCGTTTCTTCGAAAATCTATTCTAGATCTTCAAGACTAATCATTCCCCACAAGAGTTTCGAGAAACATCGACCGTGACTCGGTTTTCGAAGCACGTACTTCAAACGTCCCAGATTAGGGATTCCGAATTAGGGTTCGATTTGAAGCACCCCGTTTATTCGAAATTCTATTCTAGATCTTCAAGACTAATCATTCCCCACAAGAGTTTCGAGAAACGTCGACCGTGACTCGGTTTTCGAAGCACGTACTTCAAACGTCCCAGATTAGGGATTCCGAATTAGGGTTCGATTTGAAGCACCCCGTTTCTTCGAAATTCTATTCTAGATCTTCAAGACTAATCATTCCCCACAAGAGTTTCGAGAAACGTCGACCGTGACTCGGTTTTCGAAGCACGTACTTCAAACGTCCCAGATTAGGGATTCCGAATTAGGGTTCGATTTGAAGCACCCCGTTTCTTCGAAATTCTATTCTAGATCTTCAAGACTAATCATTTCTCACAAGAGTTTCGAGAAACATCGACCGTGACTCGGTTTTCGAAGCACGTACTTCAAACGTCCCAGATTAGGGATTCCGAATTAGGGTTCGATTTGAAGCACCCCGTTTCTTCGAAATTCTATTCTAGATCTTCAAGACTAATCATTCCCCACAAGAGTTTCGAGAAACGTCGACCGTGACTCGGTTTTCGAAGCACGTACTTCAAACGTCCCAGATTAGGGATTCCGAATTAGGGTTCTATTTGAAGCACCCCGTTTATTCGAAATTCTATTCTAGATCTTCAAGACTAATCATTCCCCACAAGAGTTTCGAGAAACGTCGACCGTGACTCGGTTTTCGAAGCACGTACTTCAAACGTCCCAGATTAGGGATTCCGAATTAGGGTTCGATTTGAAGCACCCCGTTTCTTCTAAATTCTATTCTAGATCTTCAAGACTAATCATTCCCCACAAGAGTTTCGAGAAACGTCAACCGTGACTCGGTTTTCGAAGCACGTACTTCAAACGTCCCAGATTAGGGATTCCGAATTAGGGTTCGATTTGAAAAACCCCGTTTCTTCGAAATTCTATTCTAGATCTTCAAGACTAATCATTCCCCACAAGAGTTTCGAGAAACGTCGACCGTGACTCGGTTTTCGAAGAACGTACTTCAAACGTCCCAGATTAGGGATTCCGAATTAGGGTTCGATTTGAAGCACCCCGTTTCTTCGAAATTCTATTCTAGATCTTCAAGACTAATCATTCCCCACAAGAGTTTCGAGAAACGTCGACCGTGACTCGGTTTTCGAAGCACGTACTTCAAACGTCCCAGATTAGGGATTCCGAATTAGGGTTCGATTTGAAGCACCCCGTTTCTTCGAAATTCTATTCTAGATCTTCAAGACTAATCATTCCCCACAAGAGTTTCGAGAAACGTCGACCGTGACTCGGTTTTCGAAGCACGTACTTCAAACGTCCCAGATTAGGGATTTCGAACTAAAGTTCGATTTGAAGCACCCCGTTTCTTCGAAAATCTATTCTAGATCTTCAAGACTAATCATTCCCCACAAGAGTTTCGAGAAACGTCGACCGTGACTCGGTTTTCGAAGCACGTACTTCAAACGTCCCAGATTAGGGATTCCGAATTAGGGTTCGATTTGAAAAACCCTGTTTCTTCGAAATTCTATTCTAGATCTTCAAGACTAATCATTCCCCACAAGAGTTTCGAGAAACGTCGACCGTGACTCGGTTTTCGAAGAACGTACTTCAAACGTCCCAGATTAGGGATTCCGAATTAGGGTTCGATTTGAAGCACCCCGTTTCTTCGAAATTCTATTCTAGATCTTCAAGACTAATCATTCCCCACAAGGGTTTCGAGAAACGTCGACCGTGACTCGGTTTTCGAAGCACGTACTTCAAACGTCCCAGATTAGGGATTCCGAATTAGGGTTCGATTTGAAGCACCCCGTTTCTTCGAAATTCTATTCTAGATCTTCAAGACTAATCATTTCTCACAAGAGTTTCGAGAAACGTCGACCGTGACTCGGTTTTCGAAGCACGTACTTCAAACGTCCCAGATTAGGGATTCCGAATTAGGGTTCGATTTGAAGCACCCCGTTTCTTCGAAATTCTATTCTAGATCTTCAAGACTAATCATTCCCCACAAGAGTTTCGAGAAACGTCGACCGTGACTCGGTTTTCGAAGCACGTACTTCAAACGTCCCAGATTAGGGATTCCGAATTAGGGTTCTATTTGAAGCACCCCGTTTATTCGAAATTCTATTCTAGATCTTCAAGACTAATCATTCCCCACAAGAGTTTCGAGAAACGTCGACCGTGAGTCGGTTTTCGAAGCACGTACTTCAAACGTCCCAGATTAGGGATTCCGAATTAGGGTTCGATTTGAAGCACCCCGTTTCTTCTAAATTCTATTCTAGATCTTCAAGACTAATCATTCCCCACAAGAGTTTCGAGAAACGTCGACCGTGACTCGGTTTTCAAAGCACGTACTTCAAACGTCCCAGATTAGGTATTCCGAATTAGAGTTCGATTTGAAAAACCCCGTTTCTTCGAAATTCTATTCTAGATCTTCAAGACTAATCATTCCCCACAAGAGTTTCGAGAAACGTCGACCGTGACTCGGTTTTCGAAGAACGTACTTCAAACGTCCCAGATTAGGGATTCCGAATTAGGGTTCGATTTGAAGCACCCCGTTTCTTCGAAATTCTATTCTAGATCTTCAAGACTAATCATTCCCCACAAGAGTTTCGAGAAACGTCGACCGTGACTCGTTTTTCGAAGAACGTACTTCAAACGTCCCAGATTAGGGATTCCGAATTAGGGTTCGATTTGAAGCACCCCATTTCTTCGAAATTCTATTCTAGATCTTCAAAACTAATCATTCCCCACAAGAGTTTCGAGAAACGTCGACCGTGACTCGGTTTTCGAAGCACGTACTTCAAACGTCCCAGATTAGGGATTCCGAATTAGGGTTCGATTTGAAGCACCCCGTTTATTCGAAATTCTATTCTAGATCTTCAAGACTAATCATTCCCCACAGGAGTTTCGAGAAACGTCGACCGTGACTCGTTTTTCGAAGAACGTACTTCAAACGTCCCAGATTAGGGATTCCGAACTAAGGTTCGATTTGAAGCACCCCGTTTCTTCGAAAATCTATTCTAGATCTTCAAGACTAATCATTCCCCACAAGAGTTTCGATAAACGTCGACCGTGACTCGGTTTTCGAAGCACGTACTTCAAACGTCCCAGATTAGGGATTCCGAATTAGGGTTCGATTTGAAGCACCCCGTTTCTTCGAAATACTATTCTAGATCTTCAAGACTAATCATTCCCCACAAGAGTTTCGAGAAACGTCGACCGTGACTCGGTTTTCGAAGAACGTACTTCAAACGTCCCAGATTAGGGATTCCGAATTAGGGTTCGATTTGAAGCACCCCGTTTCTTCGAAATTCTATTCTAGATCTTCAAGACTAATCATTCCCCACGAGAGTTTCGAGAAAGGTCGACTGTGACTCGGTTTCGAAGCACGTACTTCAAACGTCCCAGATTAGGGATTCCGAATTAGGGTTCGATTTGAAGCACCCCGTTTCTTCGAAATTCTATTCTAGATCTTCAAGACTAATCATTCCCCACAAGAGTTTCGAGAAACGTCGACCGTGACTCGTTTTTCGAAGAACGTACTTCAAACGTCCCAGATTAGGGATTCCGAATTAGGGTTCGATTTGAAGCACCCCGTTTCTTCGAAATTCTATTATAGATCTTCAAAACTAATCATTCCCCACAAGAGTTTCGAGAAACGTCGACCGTGACTCGGTTTTCGAAGCACGTACTTCAAACGTCCCAGATTAGGGATTCCGAATTAGGGTTCGATTTCAAGCACCCCGTTTCTTCGAAATTCTATTCTAGATCTTCAAGACCAATCATTCCCCACAAGAGTTTCGAGAAACGTCGACCGTGACTCAGTTTTCGAAGCACGTACTTCAAACGTCCCAGATTAGGGATTCCGAATTAGGGTTCGATTTGAAGCACCCCGTTTCTTCGAAATTCTATTCTAGATCTTCAAGACCAATCATTCCCCACAAGAGTTTCGAGAAACGTCGACCATGACTCAGTTTTCGAAGCACGTACTTCAAACGTCCAAGATTAGGGATTCCGAATTAGGGTTCGATTTGAAGCACCCCGTTTCTTCGAAATTCTATTCTAGATCTTCAAGACTAATCATTCCCCACAAGAGTTTCGAGAAACGTCGACTGTGACTCGGTTTTCGAAGCACGTACTTCAAACGTCCCAGATTAGGTTTTTCGAACTAAGGTTCGATTTGAAGCACCCCGTTTCTTCGAAAATCTATTCTAGATCTTCAAGACTAATCATTCCCCACAAGAGTTTCGAGAAACGTCGACCGTGACTCGGTTTTCGAAGCACGTACTTCAAACGTCCAAGATTAGGGATTCCGAATTAGGGTTCGATTTGAAGCACCCCGTTTCTTCGAAATTCTATTCTAGATCTTCAAGACTAATCATTCCCCACAAGAGTTTCGAGAAACGTCGACTGTGACTCGGTTTTCGAAGCACGTACTTCAAACGTCCCAGATTAGGTTTTTCGAACTAAGGTTCGATTTGAAGCACCCCGTTTCTTCGAAAATCTATTCTAGATCTTCAAGACTAATCATTCCCCACAAGAGTTTCGAGAAACGTCGACCGTGACTCGGTTTTCGAAGCACGTACTTCAAACGTCCCAGATTAGGGATTCCGAATTAGGGTTCGATTTGAAGCACCCCGTTTATTCGAAATTCTATTCTAGATCTTCAAGACTAATCATTCCCCACAGGAGTTTCGAGAAACGTCGACCGTGACTCGTTTTTCGAAGAACGTACTTCAAACGTCCCAGATTAGGGATTCCGAACTAAGGTTCGATTTGAAGCACCCCGTTTCTTCGAAAATCTATTCTAGATCTTCAAGACTAATCATTCCCCACAAGAGTTTCGAGAAACATCGACCGTGACTCGGTTTTCGAAGCACGTACTTCAAACGTCCCAGATTAGGGATTCCGAATTAGGGTTCGATTTGAAGCACAGCGTTTATTCGAAATTCTATTCTAGATCTTCAAGACTAATCATTCCCCACAAGAGTTTCGAGAAACGTCGACCATGACTCGGTTTTCGAAGCACGTACTTCAAACGTCCCAGATTAGGGATTCCGAATTAGGGTTCGATTTGAAGCACCCCGTTTCTTCGAAATTCTATTCTAGATCTTCATGACCAATCATTCCCCACAAGAGTTTCGAGAAACGTCGACCGTGACTCAGTTTTCGAAGCACGTACTTCAAACGTACAAGATTAGGGATTCCGAATTAGGGTTCGATTTGAAGCACCCCGTTTCTTCGAAATTCTATTCTAGATCTTCAAGACTAATCATTCCCCACAAGAGTTTCGAGAAACGTCGACCGTGACTCGGTTTTCGAAGCACGTACTTCAAACGTCCCAGATTAGGTTTTTCGAACTAAGGTTCGATTTGAAGCACCCCGTTTCTTCGAAAATCTATTCTAGATCTTCAAGACTAATCATTCCCCATAAGAGTTTCGAGAAACGTCGACCGTGACTCGGTTTTCGAAGCACGTACTTCAAACGTCCCAGATTAGGGATTCCGAATTAGGGTTCGATTTGAAGCACCCCGTTTCTTCGAAATTCTATTCTAGATCTTCAAGACTAATCATTTCTCACAAGAGTTTCGAGAAACGTCGACCGTGACTCGGTTTTCGAAGCACGTACTTCAAACGTCCCAGATTAGGGATTCCGAATTAGGGTTCGATTTGAAGCACCCCGTTTCTTCGAAATTCTATTCTAGATCTTCAAGACTAATCATTCCCCACAAGAGTTTCGAGAAACGTCGACCGTGACTCGGTTTTCGAAGAACGTACTTCAAACGTCCCAGATTAGGGATTCCGAATTAGGGTTCGATTTGAAGCACCCCGTTTCTTCGAAATTCTATTCTAGATCTTCAAGACTAATCATTCCCCACAAGAGTTTCGAGAAACGTCGACCGTGACTCGGTTTTTGAAGCACGTACTTCAAACGTCCCAGATTAGGGATTCCGAATTAGGGTTCGATTTGAAGCACCCCGTTTATTCGAAATTCTATTCTAGATCTTCAAGACTAATCATTCCCCACAAGAGTTTCGAGAAACGTCGACCGTGACTCGGTTTTCGAAGCACGTACTTCAAACGTCCCAGATTAGGGATTTCGAACTAAGGTTCGATTTGAAGCACCCCGTTTCTTCGAAAATCTATTCTAGATCTTCAAGACTAATCATTCCCCACAAGAGTTTCGAGAAACGTCGACCGTGACTCGGTTTTCGAAGCACGTACTTCAAACGTCCCAGATTAGGGATTCCGAATTAGGGTTCGATTTGAAGCACCCCGTTTCTTCGAAATTCTATTCTAGATCTTCAAGACCAATCATTCATCACAAGAGTTTCGAGAAACGTCGACCGTGACTCAGTTTTCGAAGCACGTACTTCAAACGTCCAAGATTAGGGATTCCGAATTAGGGTTCGATTTGAAGCACCCCGTTTCTTCGAAATTCTATTCTAGATCTTCAAGACTAATCATTCCCCACAAGAGTTTCGAGAAACGTCGACCGTGACTCGGTTTTCGAAGCACGTACTTCAAACGTCCCAGATTAGGTTTTTCGAACTAAGGTTCGATTTGAAGCACCCCGTTTCTTCGAAAATCTATTCTAGATCTTCAAGACTAATCATTCCCCATAAGAGTTTCGAGAAACGTCGACCGTGACTCGGTTTTCGAAGCACGTACTTCAAACGTCCCAGATTAGGGATTCCGAATTAGGGTTCGATTTGAAGCACCCCGTTTATTCGAAATTCTATTCTAGATCTTCAAGACTAATCATTCCCCACAGGAGTTTCGAGAAACGTCGACCGTGACTCGGTTTTCGAAGCACGTACTTCAAACGTCCCAGATTAGGGATTCCGAATTAGGGTTCGATTTGAAGCACCCCGTTTCTTCGAAATTCTATTCTAGATCTTCAAGACTAATCATTCCCCACAAGAGTTTCGAGAAACGTCGACCGTGACTCGGTTTTCGAAGCACGTACTTCAAACGTCCCAGATTAGGTTTTTCGAACTAAGGTTCGATTTGAAGCACCCCGTTTCTTCGAAAATCTATTCTAGATCTTCAAGACTAATCATTCCCCATAAGAGTTTCGAGAAACGTCAAACGTGACTCGGTTTTCGAAGCACGTACTTCAAACGTCCCAGATTAGGGATTCCGAATTAGGGTTCGATTTGAAGCACCCCGTTTATTCGAAATTCTATTCTAGATCTTCAAGACTAATCATTCCCCACAGGAGTTTCGAGAAACGTCGACCGTGACTCGTTTTTCGAAGAACGTACTTCAAACGTCCCAGATTAGGGATTCCGAACTAAGGTTCGATTTGAAGCACCCCGTTTCTTCGAAAATCTATTCTAGATCTTCAAGACTAATCATTCCCCACAAGAGTTTCGAGAAACATCGACCGTGACTCGGTTTTCGAAGCACGTACTTCAAACGTCCCAGATTAGGGATTCCGAATTAGGGTTCGATTTGAAGCACAGCGTTTATTCGAAATTCTATTCTAGATCTTCAAGACTAATCATTCCCCACAAGAGTTTCGAGAAACGTCGACCATGACTCGGTTTTCGAAGCACGTACTTCAAACGTCCCAGATTAGGGATTCCGAATTAGGGTTCGATTTGAAGCACCCCGTTTCTTCGAAATTCTATTCTAGATCTTCATGACCAATCATTCCCCACAAGAGTTTCGAGAAACGTCGACCGTGACTCAGTTTTCGAAGCACGTACTTCAAACGTACAAGATTAGGGATTCCGAATTAGGGTTCGATTTGAAGCACCCCGTTTCTTCGAAATTCTATTCTAGATCTTCAAGACTAATCATTCCCCACAAGAGTTTCGAGAAACGTCGACCGTGACTCGGTTTTCGAAGCACGTACTTCAAACGTCCCAGATTAGGTTTTTCGAACTAAGGTTCGATTTGAAGCACCCCGTTTCTTCGAAAATCTATTCTAGATCTTCAAGACTAATCATTCCCCATAAGAGTTTCGAGAAACGTCGACCGTGACTCGGTTTTCGAAGCACGTACTTCAAACGTCCCAGATTAGGGATTCCGAATTAGGGTTCGATTTGAAGCACCCCGTTTCTTCGAAATTCTATTCTAGATCTTCAAGACTAATCATTTCTCACAAGAGTTTCGAGAAACGTCGACCGTGACTCGGTTTTCGAAGCACGTACTTCAAACGTCCCAGATTAGGGATTCCGAATTAGGGTTCGATTTGAAGCACCCCGTTTCTTCGAAATTCTATTCTAGATCTTCAAGACTAATCATTCCCCACAAGAGTTTCGAGAAACGTCGACCGTGACTCGGTTTTCGAAGAACGTACTTCAAACGTCCCAGATTAGGGATTCCGAATTAGGGTTCGATTTGAAGCACCCCGTTTCTTCGAAATTCTATTCTAGATCTTCAAGACTAATCATTCCCCACAAGAGTTTCGAGAAACGTCGACCGTGACTCGGTTTTTGAAGCACGTACTTCAAACGTCCCAGATTAGGGATTCCGAATTAGGGTTCGATTTGAAGCACCCCGTTTATTCGAAATTCTATTCTAGATCTTCAAGACTAATCATTCCCCACAAGAGTTTCGAGAAACATCGACCGTGACTCGGTTTTCGAAGCACGTACTTCAAACGTCCCAGATTAGGGATTCCGAATTAGGGTTCGATTTGAAGCACAGCGTTTATTCGAAATTCTATTCTAGATCTTCAAGACTAATCATTCCCCACAAGAGTTTCGAGAAACGTCGACCATGACTCGGTTTTCGAAGCACGTACTTCAAACGTCCCAGATTAGGGATTCCGAATTAGGGTTCGATTTGAAGCACCCCGTTTCTTCGAAATTCTATTCTAGATCTTCATGACCAATCATTCCCCACAAGAGTTTCGAGAAACGTCGACCGTGACTCAGTTTTCGAAGCACGTACTTCAAACGTACAAGATTAGGGATTCCGAATTAGGGTTCGATTTGAAGCACCCCGTTTCTTCGAAATTCTATTCTAGATCTTCAAGACTAATCATTCCCCACAAGAGTTTCGAGAAACGTCGACCGTGACTCGGTTTTCGAAGCACGTACTTCAAACGTCCCAGATTAGGTTTTTCGAACTAAGGTTCGATTTGAAGCACCCCGTTTCTTCGAAAATCTATTCTAGATCTTCAAGACTAATCATTCCCCATAAGAGTTTCGAGAAACGTCGACCGTGACTCGGTTTTCGAAGCACGTACTTCAAACGTCCCAGATTAGGGATTCCGAATTAGGGTTCGATTTGAAGCACCCCGTTTCTTCGAAATTCTATTCTAGATCTTCAAGACTAATCATTTCTCACAAGAGTTTCGAGAAACGTCGACCGTGACTCGGTTTTCGAAGCACGTACTTCAAACGTCCCAGATTAGGGATTCCGAATTAGGGTTCGATTTGAAGCACCCCGTTTCTTCGAAATTCTATTCTAGATCTTCAAGACTAATCATTCCCCACAAGAGTTTCGAGAAACGTCGACCGTGACTCGGTTTTCGAAGAACGTACTTCAAACGTCCCAGATTAGGGATTCCGAATTAGGGTTCGATTTGAAGCACCCCGTTTCTTCGAAATTCTATTCTAGATCTTCAAGACTAATCATTCCCCACAAGAGTTTCGAGAAACGTCGACCGTGACTCGGTTTTTGAAGCACGTACTTCAAACGTCCCAGATTAGGGATTCCGAATTAGGGTTCGATTTGAAGCACCCCGTTTATTCGAAATTCTATTCTAGATCTTCAAGACTAATCATTCCCCACAAGAGTTTCGAGAAACGTCGACCGTGACTCGGTTTTCGAAGCACGTACTTCAAACGTCCCAGATTAGGGATTTCGAACTAAGGTTCGATTTGAAGCACCCCGTTTCTTCGAAAATCTATTCTAGATCTTCAAGACTAATCATTCCCTACAAGAGTTTCGAGAAACGTCGACCGTGACTCGGTTTTCGAAGCACGTACTTCAAACGTCCCAGATTAGGGATTCCGAATTAGGGTTCGATTTGAAGCACCCCGTTTCTTCGAAATTCTATTCTAGATCTTCAAGACCAATCATTCATCACAAGAGTTTCGAGAAACGTCGACCGTGACTCAGTTTTCGAAGCACGTACTTCAAACGTCCAAGATTAGGGATTCCGAATTAGGGTTCGATTTGAAGCACCCCGTTTCTTCGAAATTCTATTCTAGATCTTCAAGACTAATCATTCCCCACAAGAGTTTCGAGAAACGTCGACCGTGACTCGGTTTTCGAAGCACGTACTTCAAACGTCCCAGATTAGGTTTTTCGAACTAAGGTTCGATTTGAAGCACCCCGTTTCTTCGAAAATCTATTCTAGATCTTCAAGACTAATCATTCCCCATAAGAGTTTCGAGAAACGTCGACCGTGACTCGGTTTTCGAAGCACGTACTTCAAACGTCCCAGATTAGGGATTCCGAATTAGGGTTCGATTTGAAGCACCCCGTTTCTTCGAAATTCTATTCTAGATCTTCAAGACTAATCATTCCCCACAAGAGTTTCGAGAAACGTCGACCGTGACTCGGTTTTCGAAGAACGTACTTCAAACGTCCCAGATTAGGGATTCCGAATTAGGGTTCGATTTGAAGCACCCCGTTTCTTCGAAATTCTATTCTAGATCTTCAAGACTAATCATTCCCCACAAGAGTTTCGAGAAACGTCGACCGTGACTCGGTTTTCGAAGAACGTACTTCAAACGTCCCAGATTAGGGATTCCGAATTAGGGTTCGATTTGAAGCACCCCGTTTCTTCGAAATTCTATTCTAGATCTTCAAGACTAATCATTCCCCACAAGAGTTTCGAGAAAGGTCGACTGTGACTCGGTTTTCGAAGCACGTACTTCAAACGTCCCAGATTAGGGATTCCGAATTAGGGTTCGATTTGAAGCACCCCGTTTCTTCGAAATTCTATTCTAGATCTTCAAGACCAATCATTCCCCACAAGAGTTTCGAGAAACGTCGACCGTGACTCGGTATTCGAAGCACGTACTTCAAACGTCCCAGATTAGGTTTTTCGAACTAAGGTTCGATTTGAAGCACCCCGTTTCTTCGAAAATCTATTCTAGATCTTCAAGACTAATCATTCCCCATAAGAGTTTCGAGAAACGTCGACCGTGACTCGGTTTTCGAAGCACGTACTTCAAACGTCCCAGATTAGGGATTCCGAATTAGGGTTCGATTTGAAGCACCCCGTTTCTTCGAAATTCTATTCTAGATCTTCAAGACTAATCATTCCCCACAAGAGTTTCGAGAAACGTCGACCGTGACTCGGTTTTCGAAGAACGTACTTCAAACGTCCCAGATTAGGGATTCCGAATTAGGGTTCGATTTGAAGCACCCCGTTTCTTCGAAATTCTATTCTAGATCTTCAAGACTAATCATTCCCCACAAGAGTTTCGAGAAACGTCGACCGTGACTCGGTTTTCGAAGCACGTACTTCAAACGTCCCAGATTAGGGATTCCGAATTAGGGTTCGATTTGAAGCACCCCGTTTCTTCGAAATTCTATTCTAGATCTTCAAGACTAATCATTCCCCACAAGAGTTTCGAGAAACGTCGACCGTGACTCGTTTTTCGAAGAACGTACTTCAAACGTCCCAGATTAGGGATTCCGAATTAGGGTTCGATTTGAAGCACCCCATTTCTTCGAAATTCTATTCTAGATCTTCAAGACTAATCATTCCCCACAAGAGTTTCGAGAAACGTCGACCGTGACTCGGTTTTCGAAGCACGTACTTCAAACGTCCCAGATTAGGGATTCCGAATTAGGGTTCGATTTGAAGCACCCCGTTTCTTCGAAATTCTATTCTAGATCTTCAAGACCAATCATTCCACACAAGAGTTTCGAGAAACGTCGACCGTGACTCAGTTTTCGAAGCACGTACTTCAAACGTCCCAGATTAGGGATTCCGAATTAGGGTTCGATTTGAAGCACCCCGTTTCTTCGAAATTCTATTCTAGATCTTCAAGACTAATCATTCCCCACAAGAGTTTCGAGAAACGTCGACCGTGACTCGTTTTTCGAAGAACGTACTTCAAACGTCCCAGATTAGGGATTCCGAATTAGGGTTCGATTTGAAGCACCCCATTTCTTCGAAATTCTATTCTAGATCTTCAAGACTAATCATTCCCCACAAGAGTTTCGAGAAACGTCGACCGTGACTCGGTTTTCGAAGCACGTACTTCAAACGTCCCAGATTAGGGATTCCGAATTAGGGTTCGATTTGAAGCACCCCGTTTCTTCGAAATTCTATTCTAGATCTTCAAGACCAATCATTCATCACAAGAGTTTCGAGAAACGTCGACCGTGACTCAGTTTTCGAAGCACGTACTTCAAACGTCCAAGATTAGGGATTCCGAATTAGGGTTCGATTTGAAGCACCCCGTTTCTTCGAAATTCTATTCTAGATCTTCAAGACTAATCATTCCCCACAAGAGTTTCGAGAAACGTCGACCGTGACTCGGTTTTCGAAGCACGTACTTCAAACGTCCCAGATTAGGTTTTTCGAACTAAGGTTCGATTTGAAGCACCCCGTTTCTTCGAAAATCTATTCTAGATCTTCAAGACTAATCATTCCCCATAAGAGTTTCGAGAAACGTCGACCGTGACTCGGTTTTCGAAGCACGTACTCCAAACGTCCCAGATTAGGGATTCCGAATTAGGGTTCGATTTGAAGCACCCCGTTTCTTCGAAATTCTATTCTAGATCTTCAAGACTAATCATTCCCCACAAGAGTTTCGAGAAACGTCGACCGTGACTCGGTTTTCGAAGAACGTACTTCAAACGTCCCAGATTAGGGATTCCGAATTAGGGTTCGATTTGAAGCACCCCGTTTCTTCGAAATTCTATTCTAGATCTTCAAGACTAATCATTCCCCACAAGAGTTTCGTGAAAGGTCGACTGTGACTCGGTTTTCGAAGCACGTACTTCAAACGTCCCAGATTAGGGATTCCGAATTAGGGTTCGATTTGAAGCACCCCGTTTCTTCGAAATTCTATTCTAGATCTTCAAGACCAATCATTCCCCACAAGAGTTTCGAGAAACGTCGACCGTGACTCGGTATTCGAAGCACGTACTTCAAACGTCCCAGATTAGGTTTTTCGAACTAAGGTTCGATTTGAAGCACCCCGTTTCTTCGAAAATCTATTCTAGATCTTCAAGACTAATCATTCCCCATAAGAGTTTCGAGAAACGTCGATCGTGACTCGGTTTTCGAAGCACGTACTTCAAACGTCCCAGATTAGGGATTCCGAATTAGGGTTCGATTTGAAGCACCCCGTTTCTTCGAAATTCTATTCTAGATCTTCAAGACTAATCATTCCCCACAAGAGTTTCATGAAACGTCGACCGTGACTCGTTTTTCGAAGAACGTACTTCAAACGTCCCAGATTAGGGATTCCGATTTAGGGTTCGATTTGAAGCACCCCGTTTCCTCGAAATTCTATTCTAGATCTTCAAGACCAATCATTCCCCACAAGAGTTTCGAGAAACGTCGACCGTGACTCAGTTTTCGAAGCACGTACTTCAAACGTCCAAGATTAGGGATTCCGAATTAGGGTTCGATTTGAAGCTCCCCGTTTCTTCGAAATTCTATTCTAGATCTTCAAAACTAATCATTCCCCACAAGAGTTTCGAGAAACGTCGACCGTGACTCGGTTTTCGAAGCACGTACTTCAAACGTCCCAGATTAGGGATTCCGAATTAGGGTTCGATTTGAAGCACCCCGTTTATTCGAAATTCTATTCTAGATCTTCAAGACTAATCATTCCCCACAGGAGTTTCGAGAAACGTCGACCGTGACTCGTTTTTCGAAGAACGTACTTCAAACGTCCCAGATTAGGGATTCCGAACTAAGGTTCGATTTGAAGCACCCCGTTTCTTCGAAAATCTATTCTAGATCTTCAAGACTAATCATTCCCCACAAGAGTTTCGAGAAACGTCGACCGTGACTCGGTTTTCGAAGCACGTACTTCAAACGTCCCAGATTAGGGATTCCGAATTAGGGTTCGATTTGAAGCACCCCGTTTCTTCGAAATTCTATTCTAGATCTTCAAGACTAATCATTCCCCACAAGATTTTCGAGAAACGTCGACCGTGACTCGGTTTTCGAAGAACGTACTTCAAACATCCCAGATTAGGGATTCCGAATTAGGGTTCGATTTGAAGCACCCCGTTTCTTCGAAATTCTATTCTAGATCTTCAAGACTAATCATTCCCCACGAGAGTTTCGAGAAAGGTCGACTGTGACTCGGTTTCGAAGCACGTACTTCAAACGTCCCAGATTAGGGATTCCGAATTAGGGTTCGATTTGAAGCACCCCGTTTCTTCGAAATTCTATTCTAGATCTTCAAGACTAATCATTCCCCACAGGAGTTTCGAGAAACGTCGACCGTGACTCGTTTTTCGAAGAACGTACTTCAAACGTCCCAGATTAGGGATTCCGAACTAAGGTTCGATTTGAAGCACCCCGTTTCTTCGAAAATCTATTCTAGATCTTCAAGACTAATCATTCCCCAAAAGAGTTTCGAGAAACGTCGACCGTGACTCGGTTTTCGAAGCACGTACTTCAAACGTCCCAGATTAGGGATTCCGAATTAGGGTTCGATTTGAAGCACCCCGTTTCTTCGAAATTCTATTCTAGATCTTCAAGACTAATCATTCCCCACAAGAGTTTCGAGAAACGTCGACCGTGACTCGTTTTTCGAAGAACGTACTTCAAACGTCCCAGATTAGGGATTCCGAATTAGGGTTCGATTTGAAGCACCCCGTGATAAGATAAGGAATCAACTACAAGGGGAATAAGATTCGGATTACCTTGTTGATCGAATATCTCAAGGCAAGAACATTGTTTGAGATTCGAATCACTCCACAAGCAAGATCGATCATGTCTAGCTTGAATGACTCTTGTTGATCAAATATCTCAAACACTTGTTTGAGATTCGAATCACTCCACAAGCAAGATTGATCATGTCGAGCTTGAATGATTCTACATGCAATCTAAACTACATAGAATTGCAAAGAAACTTAGCCATTGGCTAAAGAAAAGCACAAATGCTTCTTTCTATATTTTCCAAGTCTCCCTTACAAATACAACATACATGGCTTTATATAGCCTAAAAAATGAAACTACTAGTATTCCAAGAGTTGTAACATTCCTACTTTATGACCATAATTAGCCATTATGTAAATGTAACCGAAATTAAATAACAAGTCTTAAAATACAATAACTCTAAATTACTCTAAATTGTAACCCACCCAAAATTTACAACAATCAAACTTCATTCTTCTTCAATGTAGCATGAATTGAAACATCTTTTTGATAATTTTGACAACCTTTTCTTCACATCTTCATTGAAGTATATTGTATGATTGATGTCTCTTGGTTCATATCACCCCGTTTCTTCGAAATTCTATTCTAGATCTTCAAAACTAATCATTCCCCACAAGAGTTTCAAGAAACGTCGACCGTGACTCGGTTTTCGAAGCACGTACTTCAAACGTCCCAGATTAGGGATTCCGAATTAGGGTTCAATTTCAAGCACCCCGTTTCTTCGAAATTCTATTCTAGATCTTCAAGACTAATCATTCCCCACAAGAGTTTCGAGAAACGTGGACCGTGACTCGGTTTTCGAAGCACGTACTTCAAACGTCCCAGATTATGGATTCCGAATTAGGGTTCGATTTGAAGCACCCCGTTTCTTCGAAATTCTATTCTAGATCTTCAAGACTAATCATTCCCCACAAGAGTTTCGAGAAACGTCGACCGTGACTCGGTTTTCGAAGAACGTACTTCAAACGTCCCAGATTAGGGATTCCGAATTAGGGTTCGATTTGAAGCACCCCGTTTCTTCGAAATTCTATTCTAGATCTTCAAGACTAATCATTCCCCACAAGAGTTTCGAGAAACGTCGACCGTGACTCAGTTTTCGAAGCACGTACTTCAAACGTCCCAGATTAGGGATTCCGAATTAGGGTTCGATTTGAAGCACAGCGTTTATTCGAAATTCTATTCTAGATCTTCAAGACTAATCATTCCCCACAAGAGTTTCGAGAAACGTCGACCGTGACTCGGTTTTCGAAGCACGTACTTCAAACGTCCCAGATTAGGGATTTCGAACTAAGGTTCGATTTGAAGCACCCCGTTTCTTCGAAAATCTATTCTAGATCTTCAAGACTAATCATTCCCCACAAGAGTTTCGAGAAACGTCGACCGTGACTCGGTTTTCGAAGCACGTACTTCAAACGTCCCAGATTAGGGATTCTGAATTAGGGTTCGATTTGAAGCACCCCGTTTCTTCGAAATTCTATTCTAGATCTTCAAGACCAATCATTCCCCACAAGAGTTTCGAGAAACGTCGACCATGACTCAGTTTTCGAAGCACGTACTTCAAACGTCCAAGATTAGGGATTCCGAATTAGGGTTCGATTTGAAGCACCCCGTTTCTTCGAAATTCTATTCTAGATCTTCAAGACTAATCATTCCCCACAAGAGTTTCGAGAAACGTCGACTGTGACTCGGTTTTCGAAGCACGTACTTCAAACGTCCCAGATTAGGTTTTTCGAACTAAGGTTCGATTTGAAGCACCCCGTTTCTTCGAAAATCTATTCTAGATCTTCAAGACTAATCATTCCCCACAAGAGTTTCGAGAAACGTCGACCGTGACTCGGTTTTCGAAGCACGTACTTCAAACGTCCCAGATTAGGGATTCCGAATTAGGGTTCGATTTGAAGCACCCCGTTTCTTCGAAATTCTATTCTAGATCTTCAAGACTAATCATTTCTAACAAGAGTTTCGAGAAACGTCGACCGTGACTCGGTTTTCGAAGCACGTACTTCAAACGTCCCAGATTAGGGATTCCAAATTAGGGTTCGATTTGAAGCACCCCGTTTCTTCGAAATTCTATTCTAGATCTTCAAGACTAATCATTCCCCACAAGAGTTTCGAGAAACGTCGACCGTGACTCGGTTTTCGAAGAACGTACTTCAAACGTCCCAGATTAGGGATTCCGAATTAGGGTTCGATTTGAAGCACCCCGTTTCTTCGAAATTCTATTCTAGATCTTCAAGACTAATCATTCCCCACAAGAGTTTCGAGAAACGTCGACCGTGACTCGGTTTTTGAAGCACGTACTTCAAACGTCCCAGATTAGGGATTCCGAATTAGGGTTCGATTTGAAGCACCCCGTTTATTCGAAATTCTATTCTAGATCTTCAAGACTAATCATTACCCACAAGAGTTTCGAGAAACGTCGACCGTGACTCGGTTTTCGAAGCACGTACTTCAAACGTCCCAGATTAGGGATTTCGAACTAAGGTTCGATTTGAAGCACCCCGTTTCTTCGAAAATCTATTCTAGATCTTCAAGACTAATCATTCCCCACAAGAGTTTCGAGAAACGTCGACCGTGACTCGGTTTTCGAAGCACGTACTTCAAACGTCCCAGATTAGGGATTCCGAATTAGGGTTCGATTTGAAGCACCCCGTTTCTTCGAAATTCTATTCTAGATCTTCAAGACTAATCATTCCCCACAAGAGTTTCGAGAAACGTCGACCGTGACTCGTTTTTCGAAGAACGTACTTCAAACGTCCCAGATTAGGGATTCCGAATTAGGGTTCGATTTGAAGCACCCCATTTCTTCGAAATTCTATTCTAGATCTTCAAAACTAATCATTCCCCACAAGAGTTTCGAGAAACGTCGACCGTGACTCGGTTTTCGAAGCACGTACTTCAAACGTCCCAGATTAGGGATTCCGAATTAGGGTTCGATTTGAAGCACCCCGTTTATTCGAAATTCTATTCTAGATCTTCAAGACTAATCATTCCCCACAGGAGTTTCGAGAAACGTCGACCGTGATTCGTTTTTCGAAGAACGTACTTCAAACGTGCCAGATTAGGGATTCCGAACTAAGGTTCGATTTGAAGCACCCCGTTTCTTCGAAAATCTATTCTAGATCTTCAAGACTAATCATTCCCCACAAGAGTTTCGAGAAACGTCGACCGTGACTCGGTTTTCGAAGCACGTACTTCAAACGTCCCAGATTAGGGATTCCGAATTAGGGTTCGATTTGAAGCACCCCGTTTCTTCGAAATTCTATTCTAGATCTTCAAGACCAATCATTCATCACAAGAGTTTCGAGAAACGTCGACCGTGACTCAGTTTTCGAAGCACGTACTTCAAACGTCCAAGATTAGGGATTCCGAATTAGGGTTCGATTTGAAGCACCCCGTTTCTTCGAAATTCTATTCTAGATCTTCAAGACTAATCATTCCCCACAAGAGTTTCGAGAAACGTCGACCGTGACTCGGTTTTCGAAGCACGTACTTCAAACGTCCCAGATTAGGTTTTTCGAACTAAGGTTCGATTTGAAGCACCCCGTTTCTTCGAAAATCTATTCTAGATCTTCAAGACTAATCATTCCTCATAAGAGTTTCGAGAAACGTCGACCGTGACTCGGTTTTCGAAGCACGTACTTCAAACGTCCCAGATTAGGGATTCCGAATTAGGGTTCGATTTGAAGCACCCCGTTTCTTCGAAATTCTATTCTAGATCTTCAAGACTAATCATTCCCCACAAGAGTTTCGAGAAACGTCGACCGTGACTCGGTTTTCGAAGAACGTACTTCAAACGTCCCAGATTAGGGATTCCGAATTAGGGTTCGATTTGAAGCACCCCGTTTCTTCGAAATTCTATTCTAGATCTTCAAGACTAATCATTCCCCACAAGAGTTTCGAGAAACGTCGACCGTGACTCGGTTTTCGAAGAACGTACTTCAAACGTCCCAGATTAGGGATTCCGAATTAGGGTTCGATTTGAAGCACCCCGTTTCTTCGAAATTCTATTCTAGATCTTCAAGACTAATCATTCCCCACAAGAGTTTCGAGAAACGTCGACCGTGACTCGGTTTTCGAAGAACGTACTTCAAACGTCCCAGATTAGGGATTCCGAATTAGGGTTCGATTTGAAGCACCCCGTTTCTTCGAAATTCTATTCTAGATCTTCAAGACTAATCATTCCCCACAAGAGTTTCGAGAAACGTCGACCGTGACTCGGTTTTCGAAGCACGTACTTCAAACGTCCCAGATTAGGGATTCCGAATTAGGGTTCGATTTGAAGCACCCCGTTTCTTCGAAATTCTATTCTAGATCTTCAAGACTAATCATTCCCCACAAGAGTTTCGAGAAACGTCGACCGTGACTCGTTTTTCGAAGAACGTACTTCAAACGTCCCAGATTAGGGATTCCGAATTAGGGTTCGATTTGAAGCACCCCATTTCTTCGAAATTCTATTCTAGATCTTCAAGACTAATCATTCCCCACAAGAGTTTCGAGAAACGTCGACCGTGACTCGGTTTTCGAAGCACGTACTTCAAACGTCCCAGATTAGGGATTCCGAATTAGGGTTCGATTTGAAGCACCCCGTTTCTTCGAAATTCTATTCTAGATCTTCAAGACCAATCATTCCACACAAGAGTTTCGAGAAACGTCGACCGTGACTCAGTTTTCGAACCACGTACTTCAAACGTCCCAGATTAGGGATTCCGAATTAGGGTTCGATTTGAAGCACCCCGTTTCTTCGAAATTCTATTCTAGATCTTCAAAACTAATCATTCCCCACAAGAGTTTCGAGAAACGTCGACCGTGACTCGGTTTTCGAAGCACGTACTTCAAACGTCCCAGATTAGGGATTCCGAATTAGGGTTCGATTTGAAGCACCCCGTTTATTCGAAATTCTATTCTAGATCTTCAAGACTAATCATTCCCCACAGGAGTTTCGAGAAACGTCGACCGTGATTCGTTTTTCGAAGAACGTACTTCAAACGTGCCAGATTAGGGATTCCGAACTAAGGTTCGATTTGAAGCACCCCGTTTCTTCGAAAATCTATTCTAGATCTTCAAGACTAATCATTCCCCACAAGAGTTTCGAGAAACGTCAAACGTGACTCGGTTTTCGAAGCACGTACTTCAAACGTCCCAGATTAGGGATTCCGAATTAGGGTTCGATTTGAAGCACCCCGTTTCTTCGAAATTCTATTCTAGATCTTCAAGACCAATCATTCCCCACAATAGTTTCGAGAAACGTCGACCGTGACTCGGTTTTCGAAGCACGTACTTCAAACGTCCCAGATTAGGGATTCCGAATTAGGGTTCGATTTGAAGCACCCCGTTTCTTCGAAATTCTATTCTAGATCTTCAAGACTAATCATTCCCCACAAGAGTTTCGAGAAACGTCGACCGTGACTCGGTTTTCGAAGAACGTACTTCAAACGTCCCAGATTAGGGATTCCGAATTAGGGTTCGATTTGAAGCACCCCGTTTCTTCGAAATTCTATTCTAGATCTTCAAGACTAATCATTCCCCACAAGAGTTTCGAGAAACGTCGACCGTGACTCGGTTTTCGAAGCACGTACTTCAAACGTCCCAGATTAGGGATTCCGAATTAGGGTTCGATTTGAAGCACCCCGTTTCTTCGAAATTCTATTCTAGATCTTCAAGACTAATCATTCCCCACAAGAGTTTCGAGAAACGTCGACCGTGACTCGGTTTTCGAAGAACGTACTTCAAACGTCCCAGATTAGGGATTCCGAATTAGGGTTCGATTTGAAGCACCCCGTTTCTTCGAAATTCTATTCTAGATCTTCAAGACTAATCATTCCCCACAAGAGTTTCGAGAAACGTCGACCGTGACTCGGTTTTCGAAGCACGTACTTCAAACGTCCCAGATTAGGGATTCCGAATTAGGGTTCGATTTGAAGCACCCCGTTTCTTCGAAATTCTATTCTAGATCTTCAAGACTAATCATTCCCCACAAGAGTTTCGAGAAACGTCGACCGTGACTCGTTTTTCGAAGAACGTACTTCAAACGTCCCAGATTAGGGATTCCGAATTAGGGTTCGATTTGAAGCACCCCATTTCTTCGAAATTCTATTCTAGATCTTCAAGACTAATCATTCCCCACAAGAGTTTCGAGAAACGTCGACCGTGACTCGGTTTTCGAAGCACGTACTTCAAACGTCCCAGATTAGGGATTCCGAATTAGGGTTCGATTTGAAGCACCCCGTTTCTTCGAAATTCTATTCTAGATCTTCAAGACCAATCATTCCACACAAGAGTTTCGAGAAACGTCGACCGTGACTCAGTTTTCGAACCACGTACTTCAAACGTCCCAGATTAGGGATTCCGAATTAGGGTTCGATTTGAAGCACCCCGTTTCTTCGAAATTCTATTCTAGATCTTCAAAACTAATCATTCCCCACAAGAGTTTCGAGAAACGTCGACCGTGACTCGGTTTTCGAAGCACGTACTTCAAACGTCCCAGATTAGGGATTCCGAATTAGGGTTCGATTTGAAGCACCCCGTTTATTCGAAATTCTATTCTAGATCTTCAAGACTAATCATTCCCCACAGGAGTTTCGAGAAACGTCGACCGTGATTCGTTTTTCGAAGAACGTACTTCAAACGTGCCAGATTAGGGATTCCGAACTAAGGTTCGATTTGAAGCACCCCGTTTCTTCGAAAATCTATTCTAGATCTTCAAGACTAATCATTCCCCACAAGAGTTTCGAGAAACGTCAAACGTGACTCGGTTTTCGAAGCACGTACTTCAAACGTCCCAGATTAGGGATTCCGAATTAGGGTTCGATTTGAAGCACCCCGTTTCTTCGAAATTCTATTCTAGATCTTCAAGACCAATCATTCCCCACAATAGTTTCGAGAAACGTCGACCGTGACTCGGTTTTCGAAGCACGTACTTCAAACGTCCCAGATTAGGGATTCCGAATTAGGGTTCGATTTGAAGCACCCCGTTTCTTCGAAATTCTATTCTAGATCTTCAAGACTAATCATTCCCCACAAGAGTTTCGAGAAACGTCGACCGTGACTCGGTTTTCGAAGAACGTACTTCAAACGTCCCAGATTAGGGATTCCGAATTAGGGTTCGATTTGAAGCACCCCGTTTCTTCGAAATTCTATTCTAGATCTTCAAGACTAATCATTCCCCACAAGAGTTTCGAGAAACGTCGACCGTGACTCGGTTTTCGAAGCACGTACTTCAAACGTCCCAGATTAGGGATTCCGAATTAGGGTTCGATTTGAAGCACCCCGTTTCTTCGAAATTCTATTCTAGATCTTCAAGACTAATAATTCCCCACAAGAGTTTCGAGAAACGTCGACCGTGACTCGTTTTTCGAAGAACGTACTTCAAACGTCCCAGATTAGGGATTCCGAATTAGGGTTCGATTTGAAGCACCCCGTTTCTTCGAAATTCTATTCTAGATCTTCAAAACTAATCATTCCCCACAAGAGTTTCAAGAAACGTCGACCGTGACTCGGTTTTCGAAGCACGTACTTCAAACGTCCCAGATTAGGGATTCCGAATTAGGGTTCAATTTCAAGCACCCCGTTTCTTCGAAATTCTATTCTAGATCTTCAAGACTAATCATTCCCCACAAGAGTTTCGAGAAACGTGGACCGTGACTCGGTTTTCGAAGCACGTACTTCAAACGTCCCAGATTATGGATTCCGAATTAGGGTTCGATTTGAAGCACCCCGTTTCTTCGAAATTCTATTCTAGATCTTCAAGACTAATCATTCCCCACAAGAGTTTCGAGAAACGTCGACCGTGACTCGGTTTTCGAAGAACGTACTTCAAACGTCCCAGATTAGGGATTCCGAATTAGGGTTCGATTTGAAGCACCCCGTTTCTTCGAAATTCTATTCTAGATCTTCAAGACTAATCATTCCCCACAAGAGTTTCGAGAAACGTCGACCGTGACTCGGTTTTCGAAGCACGTACTTCAAACGTCCCAGATTAGGGATTCCGAATTAGGGTTCGATTTGAAGCACAGCGTTTATTCGAAATTCTATTCTAGATCTTCAAGACTAATCATTCCCCACAAGAGTTTCGAGAAACGTCGACCGTGACTCGGTTTTCGAAGCACGTACTTCAAACGTCCCAGATTAGGGATTTCGAACTAAGGTTCGATTTGAAGCACCCCGTTTCTTCGAAAATCTATTCTAGATCTTCAAGACTAATCATTCCCCACAAGAGTTTCGAGAAACGTCGACCGTGACTCGGTTTTCGAAGCACGTACTTCAAACGTCCCAGATTAGGGATTCTGAATTAGGGTTCGATTTGAAGCACCCCGTTTCTTCGAAATTCTATTCTAGATCTTCAAGACCAATCATTCCCCACAAGAGTTTCGAGAAACGTCGACCATGACTCAGTTTTCGAAGCACGTACTTCAAACGTCCAAGATTAGGGATTCCGAATTAGGGTTCGATTTGAAGCACCCCGTTTCTTCGAAATTCTATTCTAGATCTTCAAGACTAATCATTCCCCACAAGAGTTTCGAGAAACGTCGACTGTGACTCGGTTTTCGAAGCACGTACTTCAAACGTCCCAGATTAGGTTTTTCGAACTAAGGTTCGATTTGAAGCACCCCGTTTCTTCGAAAATCTATTCTAGATCTTCAAGACTAATCATTCCCCACAAGAGTTTCGAGAAACGTCGACCGTGACTCGGTTTTCGAAGCACGTACTTCAAACGTCCCAGATTAGGGATTCCGAATTAGGGTTCGATTTGAAGCACCCCGTTTCTTCGAAATTCTATTCTAGATCTTCAAGACTAATCATTTCTAACAAGAGTTTCGAGAAACGTCGACCGTGACTCGGTTTTCGAAGCACGTACTTCAAACGTCCCAGATTAGGGGTTCCAAATTAGGGTTCGATTTGAAGCACCCCGTTTCTTCGAAATTCTATTCTAGATCTTCAAGACTAATCATTCCCCACAAGAGTTTCGAGAAACGTCGACCGTGACTCGGTTTTCGAAGAACGTACTTCAAACGTCCCAGATTAGGGATTCCGAATTAGGGTTCGATTTGAAGCACCCCGTTTCTTCGAAATTCTATTCTAGATCTTCAAGACTAATCATTCCCCACAAGAGTTTCGAGAAACGTCGACCGTGACTCGGTTTTTGAAGCACGTACTTCAAACGTCCCAGATTAGGGATTCCGAATTAGGGTTCGATTTGAAGCACCCCGTTTATTCGAAATTCTATTCTAGATCTTCAAGACTAATCATTACCCACAAGAGTTTCGAGAAATGTCGACCGTGACTCGGTTTTCGAAGCACGTACTTCAAACGTCCCAGATTAGGGATTTCGAACTAAGGTTCGATTTGAAGCACCCCGTTTCTTCGAAAATCTATTCTAGATCTTCAAGACTAATCATTCCCCACAAGAGTTTCGAGAAACGTCGACCGTGACTCGGTTTTCGAAGCACGTACTTCAAACGTCCCAGATTAGGGATTCCGAATTAGGGTTCGATTTGAAGCACCCCGTTTCTTCGAAATTCTATTCTAGATCTTCAAGACTAATCATTCCCCACAAGAGTTTCGAGAAACGTCGACCGTGACTCGTTTTTCGAAGAACGTACTTCAAACGTCCCAGATTAGGGATTCCGAATTAGGGTTCGATTTGAAGCACCCCATTTCTTCGAAATTCTATTCTAGATCTTCAAAACTAATCATTCCCCACAAGAGTTTCGAGAAACGTCGACCGTGACTCGGTTTTCGAAGCACGTACTTCAAACGTCCCAGATTAGGGATTCCGAATTAGGGTTCGATTTGAAGCACCCCGTTTATTCGAAATTCTATTCTAGATCTTCAAGACTAATCATTCCCCACAGGAGTTTCGAGAAACGTCGACCGTGATTCGTTTTTCGAAGAACGTACTTCAAACGTGCCAGATTAGGGATTCCGAACTAAGGTTCGATTTGAAGCACCCCGTTTCTTCGAAAATCTATTCTAGATCTTCAAGACTAATCATTCCCCACAAGAGTTTCGAGAAACGTCAAACGTGACTCGGTTTTCGAAGCACGTACTTCAAACGTCCCAGATTAGGGATTCCGAATTAGGGTTCGATTTGAAGCACCCCGTTTCTTCGAAATTCTATTCTAGATCTTCAAGACCAATCATTCCCCACAATAGTTTCGAGAAACGTCGACCGTGACTCAGTTTTCGAAGCACGTACTTCAAACGTCCCAGATTAGGGATTCCGAATTAGGGTTCGATTTGAAGCACCCCGTTTCTTCGAAATTCTATTCTAGATCTTCAAGACTAATCATTCCCCACAAGAGTTTCGAGAAACGTCGACCGTGACTCGGTTTTCGAAGAACGTACTTCAAACGTCCCAGATTAGGGATTCCGAATTAGGGTTCGATTTGAAGCACCCCGTTTCTTCGAAATTCTATTCTAGATCTTCAAGACTAATCATTCCCCACAAGAGTTTCGAGAAACGTCGACCGTGACTCGGTTTTCGAAGCACGTACTTCAAACGTCCCAGATTAGGGATTCCGAATTAGGGTTCGATTTGAAGCACCCCGTTTCTTCGAAATTCTATTCTAGATCTTCAAGACTAATCATTCCCCACAAGAGTTTCGAGAAACGTCGACCGTGACTCGTTTTTCGAAGAACGTACTTCAAACGTCCCAGATTAGGGATTCTGAATTAGGGTTCGATTTGAAGCACCCCATTTCTTCGAAATTCTATTCTAGATCTTCAAGACTAATCATTCCCCACAAGAGTTTCGAGAAACGTCGACCGTGACTCGGTTTTCGAAGCACGTACTTCAAACGTCCCAGATTAGGGATTCCGAATTAGGGTTCGATTTGAAGCACCCCGTTTCTTCGAAATTCTATTCTAGATCTTCAAGACCAATCATTCCACACAAGAGTTTCGAGAAACGTCGACCGTGACTCAGTTTTCGAACCACGTACTTCAAACGTCCCAGATTAGGGATTCCGAATTAGGGTTCGATTTGAAGCACCCCGTTTCTTCGAAATTCTATTCTAGATCTTCAAGACTAATCATTCCCCACAAGAGTTTCGAGAAACGTCGACCGTGACTCGTTTTTCGAAGAACGTACTTCAAACGTCCCAGATTAGGGATTCCGAATTAGGGTTCGATTTGAAGCACCCCATTTCTTCGAAATTCTATTCTAGATCTTCAAAACTAATCATTCCCCACAAGAGTTTCGAGAAACGTCGACCGTGACTCGGTTTTCGAAGCACGTACTTCAAACGTCCCAGATTAGGGATTCCGAATTAGGGTTCGATTTGAAGCACCCCGTTTATTCGAAATTCTATTCTAGATCTTCAAGACTAATCATTCCCCACAGGAGTTTCGAGAAACGTCGACCGTGATTCGTTTTTCGAAGAACGTACTTCAAACGTGCCAGATTAGGGATTCCGAACTAAGGTTCGATTTGAAGCACCCCGTTTCTTCGAAAATCTATTCTAGATCTTCAAGACTAATCATTCCCCACAAGAGTTTCGAGAAACGTCAAACGTGACTCGGTTTTCGAAGCACGTACTTCAAACGTCCCAGATTAGGGATTCCGAATTAGGGTTCGATTTGAAGCACCCCGTTTCTTCGAAATTCTATTCTAGATCTTCAAGACCAATCATTCCCCACAATAGTTTCGAGAAACGTCGACCGTGACTCAGTTTTCGAAGCACGTACTTCAAACGTCCCAGATTAGGGATTCCGAATTAGGGTTCGATTTGAAGCACCCCGTTTCTTCGAAATTCTATTCTAGATCTTCAAGACTAATCATTCCCCACAAGAGTTTCGAGAAACGTCGACCGTGACTCGGTTTTCGAAGAACGTACTTCAAACGTCCCAGATTAGGGATTCCGAATTAGGGTTCGATTTGAAGCACCCCGTTTCTTCGAAATTCTATTCTAGATCTTCAAGACTAATCATTCCCCACAAGAGTTTCGAGAAACGTCGACCGTGACTCGGTTTTCGAAGCACGTACTTCAAACGTCCCAGATTAGGGATTCCGAATTAGGGTTCGATTTGAAGCACCCCGTTTCTTCGAAATTCTATTCTAGATCTTCAAGACTAATCATTCCCCACAAGAGTTTCGAGAAACGTCGACCGTGACTCGTTTTTCGAAGAACGTACTTCAAACGTCCCAGATTAGGGATTCCGAATTAGGGTTCGATTTGAAGCACCCCATTTCTTCGAAATTCTATTCTAGATCTTCAAGACTAATCATTCCCCACAAGAGTTTCGAGAAACGTCGACCGTGACTCGGTTTTCGAAGCACGTACTTCAAACGTCCCAGATTAGGGATTCCGAATTAGGGTTCGATTTGAAGCACCCCGTTTCTTCGAAATTCTATTCTAGATCTTCAAGACCAATCATTCCACACAAGAGTTTCGAGAAACGTCGACCGTGACTCAGTTTTCGAACCACGTACTTCAAACGTCCCAGATTAGGGATTCCGAATTAGGGTTCGATTTGAAGCACCCCGTTTCTTCGAAATTCTATTCTAGATCTTCAAGACTAATCATTCCCCACAAGAGTTTCGAGAAACGTCGACCGTGACTCGTTTTTCGAAGAACGTACTTCAAACGTCCCAGATTAGGGATTCCGAATTAGGGTTCGATTTGAAGCACCCCATTTCTTCGAAATTCTATTCTAGATCTTCAAGACTAATCATTCCCCACAAGAGTTTCGAGAAACGTCGACCGTGACTCGGTTTTCGAAGCACGTACTTCAAACGTCCCAGATTAGGGATTCCGAATTAGGGTTCGATTTGAAGCACCCCGTTTCTTCGAAATTCTATTCTAGATCTTCAAGACTAATCATTCCCCACAAGAGTTTCGAGAAACGTCGACCGTGACTCGGTTTTCGAAGAACGTACTTCAAACGTCCCAGATTAGGGATTCCGAATTAGGGTTCGATTTGAAGCACCCCGTTTCTTCGAAATTCTATTCTAGATCTTCAAGACTAATCATTCCCCACAAGAGTTTCGAGAAACGTCGACCGTGACTCGGTTTTCGAAGCACGTACTTCAAACGTCCCAGATTAGGGATTCCGAATTAGTGTTCGATTTGAAGCACCCCGTTTCTTCGAAATTCTATTCTAGATCTTCAAGACTAATCATTCCCCACAAGAGTTTCGAGAAACGTCGACCGTGACTCGGTTTTCGAAGAACGTACTTCAAACGTCCCAGATTAGGGATTCCGAATTAGGGTTCGATTTGAAGCACCCCGTTTCTTCGAAATTCTATTCTAGATCTTCAAGACTAATCATTTCCCACAAGAGTTTCGAGAAAGGTCGACTGTGACTCGGTTTCGAAGCACGTACTTCAAACGTCCCAGATTAGGGATTCCGAATTAGGGTTCGATTTGAAGCACCCCGTTTCTTCGAAATTCTATTCTAGATCTTCAAGACTAATCATTCCCCACAAGAGTTTCGAGAAACGTCGACCGTGACTCGGTTTTCGAAGCACGTACTTCAAACGTCCCAGATTAGGGATTCCGAACTAAGGTTCGATTTGAAGCACCCCGTTTCTTCGAAAATCTATTCTAGATCTTCAAGATTAATCATTCCCCACAAGAGTTTCGAGAAACGTCGACCGTGACTCGGTTTTCGAAGCACGTACTTCAAACGTCCCAGATTAGGGATTCCGAATTAGGGTTCGATTTGAAGCACCCCGTTTCTTCGAAATTCTATTCTAGATCTTCAAGACCAATCATTCCACACAAGAGTTTCGAGAAACGTCGACCGTGACTCAGTTTTCGAACCACGTACTTCAAACGTCCCAGATTAGGGATTCCGAATTAGGGTTCGATTTGAAGCACCCCGTTTCTTCGAAATTCTATTCTAGATCTTCAAGACTAATCATTCCCCACAAGAGTTTCGAGAAACGTCGACCGTGACTCGTTTTTCGAAGAACGTACTTCAAACGTCCCAGATTAGGGATTCCGAACTAAGGTTCGATTTGAAGCACCCCGTTTCTTCGAAAATCTATTCTAGATCTTCAAGATTAATCATTCCCCACAAGAGTTTCGAGAAACGTCGACCGTGACTCGGTTTTCGAAGCACGTACTTCAAACGTCCCAGATTAGGGATTCCGAATTAGGGTTCGATTTGAAGCACCCCGTTTCTTCGAAATTCTATTCTAGATCTTCAAGACCAATCATTCCCCACAAGAGTTTCGAGAAACGTCGACCGTGACTCAGTTTTCGAAGCACGTACTTCAAACGTCCCAGATTAGGGATTCCGAATTAGGGTTCGATTTGAAGCACCCCGTTTCTTCGAAATTCTATTCTAGATCTTCAAGACTAATCATTCCCCACAAGAGTTTCGAGAAACGTCGACCGTGACTCGTTTTTCGAAGAACGTACTTCAAACGTCCCAGATTAGGGATTCCGAACTAAGGTTCGATTTGAAGCACCCCGTTTCTTCGAAAATCTATTCTAGATCTTCAAGATTAATCATTCCCCACAAGAGTTTCGAGAAACGTCGACCGTGACTCGGTTTTCGAAGCACGTACTTCAAACGTCCCAGATTAGGGATTCCGAATTAGGGTTCGATTTGAAGCACCCCGTTTCTTCGAAATTCTATTCTAGATCTTCAAGACTAATCATTCCCCACAAGAGTTTCGAGAAACGTCGACCGTGACTCGGTTTTCGAAGAACGTACTTCAAACGTCCCAGATTAGGGATTCCGAATTAGGGTTCGATTTGAAGCACCCTTTTCTTCGAAATTCTATTCTAGATCTTCAAGACTAATCATTTCCCACAAGAGTTTCGAGAAACGTCGACCGTGACTCGTTTTTCGAAGAACGTACTTCAAACGTCCCAGATTAGGGATTCCGAACTAAGGTTCGATTTGAAGCACCCCGTTTCTTCGAAAATCTATTCTAGATCTTCAAGATTAATCATTCCCCACAAGAGTTTCGAGAAACGTCGACCGTGACTCGGTTTTCGAAGCACGTACTTCAAACGTCCCAGATTAGGGATTCCGAATTAGGGTTCGATTTGAAGCACCCCGTTTCTTCGAAATTCTATTCTAGATCTTCAAGACTAATCATTCCCCACAAGAGTTTCGAGAAACGTCGACCGTGACTCGTTTTTCGAAGAACGTACTTCAAACGTCCCAGATTAGGGATTCCGAATTAGGGTTCGATTTGAAGCACCCCGTTTCTTCGAAATTCTATTCTAGATCTTCAAGACTAATCATTCCCCACAAGAGTTTCGAGAAACGTCGACCGTGACTCGGTTTTCGAAGCACGTACTTCAAACGTCCCAGATTAGGGATTCCGAATTAGGGTTCGATTTGAAGCACCCCGTTTCTTCGAAATTCTATTCTAGATCTTCAAGACTAATCATTCCCCACAAGAGTTTCGAGAAACGTCGACCGTGACTCGTTTTTCGAAGAACGTACTTCAAACGTCCCAGATTAGGGATTCCGAACTAAGGTTCGATTTGAAGCACCCCGTTTCTTCGAAAATCTATTCTAGATCTTCAAGATTAATCATTCCCCACAAGAGTTTCGAGAAACGTCGACCGTGACTCGGTTTTCGAAGCACGTACTTCAAACGTCCCAGATTAGGGATTCCGAATTAGGGTTCGATTTGAAGCACCCCGTTTCTTCGAAATTCTATTCTAGATCTTCAAGACCAATCATTCCACACAAGAGTTTCGAGAAACGTCGACCGTGACTCAGTTTTCGAACCACGTACTTCAAACGTCCCAGATTAGGGATTCCGAATTAGGGTTCGATTTGAAGCACCCCGTTTCTTCGAAATTCTATTCTAGATCTTCAAGACTAATCATTCCCCACAAGAGTTTCGAGAAACGTCGACCGTGACTCGGTTTTCGAAGCACGTACTTCAAACGTCCCAGATTAGGGATTCCGAATTAGGGTTCGATTTGAAGCACCCCGTTTCTTCGAAATTCTATTCTAGATCTTCAAGACCAATCATTCCACACAAGAGTTTCGAGAAACGTCGACCGTGACTCAGTTTTCGAACCACGTACTTCAAACGTCCCAGATTAGGGATTCCGAATTAGGGTTCGATTTGAAGCACCCCGTTTCTTCGAAATTCTATTCTAGATCTTCAAGACTAATCATTCCCCACAAGAGTTTCGAGAAACGTCGACCGTGACTCGGTTTTCGAAGCACGTACTTCAAACGTCCCAGATTAGGGATTCCGAATTAGGGTTCGATTTGAAGCACCCCGTTTCTTCGAAATTCTATTCTAGATCTTCAAGACCAATCATTCCACACAAGAGTTTCGAGAAACGTCGACCGTGACTCAGTTTTCGAACCACGTACTTCAAACGTCCCAGATTAGGGATTCCGAATTAGGGTTCGATTTGAAGCACCCCGTTTCTTCGAAATTCTATTCTAGATCTTCAAGACTAATCATTCCCCACAAGAGTTTCGAGAAACGTCGACCGTGACTCGTTTTTCGAAGAACGTACTTCAAACGTCCCAGATTAGGGATTCCGAATTAGGGTTCGATTTGAAGCACCCTTTTCTTCGAAATTCTATTCTAGATCTTCAAGACTAATCATTTCCCACAAGAGTTTCGAGAAAGGTCGACTGTGACTCGGTTTCGAAGCACGTACTTCAAACGTCCCAGATTAGGGATTCCGAATTAGGGTTCGATTTGAAGCACCCCGTTTCTTCGAAATTCTATTCTAGATCTTCAAGACTAATCATTCCCCACAAGAGTTTCGAGAAACGTCGACCGTGACTCGTTTTTCGAAGAACGTACTTCAAACGTCCCAGATTAGGGATTCCGAATTAGGGTTGGATTTGAAGCACCCCGATTCTTCGAAATTCTATTCTAGATCTTCAAGACTAATCATTTCCCACAAGAGTTTCGAGAAAGGTCGACTGTGACTCGGTTTCGAAGCACGTACTTCAAACGTCCCAGATTAGGGATTCCGAATTAGGGTTCGATTTGAAGCACCCCGTTTCTTCGAAATTCTATTCTAGATCTTCAAGACTAATCATTCCCCACAAGAGTTTCGAGAAACGTCGACCGTGACTCGGTTTTCGAAGCACGTACTTCAAACGTCCCAGATTAGGGATTCCGAACTAAGGTTCGATTTGAAGCACCCCGTTTCTTCGAAAATCTATTCTAGATCTTCAAGATTAATCATTCCCCACAAGAGTTTCGAGAAACGTCGACCGTGACTCGGTTTTCGAAGCACGTACTTCAAACGTCCCAGATTAGGGATTCCGAATTAGGGTTCGATTTGAAGCACCCCGTTTCTTCGAAATTCTATTCTAGATCTTCAAGACCAATCATTCCACACAAGAGTTTCGAGAAACGTCGACCGTGACTCAGTTTTCGAACCACGTACTTCAAACGTCCCAGATTAGGGATTCCGAATTAGGGTTCGATTTGAAGCACCCCGTTTCTTCGAAATTCTATTCTAGATCTTCAAGACTAATCATTCCCCACAAGAGTTTCGAGAAACGTCGACCGTGACTCGTTTTTCGAAGAACGTACTTCAAACGTCCCAGATTAGGGATTCCGAACTAAGGTTCGATTTGAAGCACCCCGTTTCTTCGAAAATCTATTCTAGATCTTCAAGATTAATCATTCCCCACAAGAGTTTCGAGAAACGTCGACCGTGACTCGGTTTTCGAAGCACGTACTTCAAACGTCCCAGATTAGGGATTCCGAATTAGGGTTCGATTTGAAGCACCCCGTTTCTTCGAAATTCTATTCTAGATCTTCAAGACCAATCATTCCCCACAAGAGTTTCGAGAAACGTCGACCGTGACTCAGTTTTCGAAGCACGTACTTCAAACGTCCCAGATTAGGGATTCCGAATTAGGGTTCGATTTGAAGCACCCCGTTTCTTCGAAATTCTATTCTAGATCTTCAAGACTAATCATTCCCCACAAGAGTTTCGAGAAACGTCGACCGTGACTCGTTTTTCGAAGAACGTACTTCAAACGTCCCAGATTAGGGATTCCGAACTAAGGTTCGATTTGAAGCACCCCGTTTCTTCGAAAATCTATTCTAGATCTTCAAGATTAATCATTCCCCACAAGAGTTTCGAGAAACGTCGACCGTGACTCGGTTTTCGAAGCACGTACTTCAAACGTCCCAGATTAGGGATTCCGAATTAGGGTTCGATTTGAAGCACCCCGTTTCTTCGAAATTCTATTCTAGATCTTCAAGACTAATCATTCCCCACAAGAGTTTCGAGAAACGTCGACCGTGACTCGGTTTTCGAAGAACGTACTTCAAACGTCCCAGATTAGGGATTCCGAATTAGGGTTCGATTTGAAGCACCCTTTTCTTCGAAATTCTATTCTAGATCTTCAAGACTAATCATTTCCCACAAGAGTTTCGAGAAACGTCGACCGTGACTCGTTTTTCGAAGAACGTACTTCAAACGTCCCAGATTAGGGATTCCGAACTAAGGTTCGATTTGAAGCACCCCGTTTCTTCGAAAATCTATTCTAGATCTTCAAGATTAATCATTCCCCACAAGAGTTTCGAGAAACGTCGACCGTGACTCGGTTTTCGAAGCACGTACTTCAAACGTCCCAGATTAGGGATTCCGAATTAGGGTTCGATTTGAAGCACCCCGTTTCTTCGAAATTCTATTCTAGATCTTCAAGACTAATCATTCCCCACAAGAGTTTCGAGAAACGTCGACCGTGACTCGTTTTTCGAAGAACGTACTTCAAACGTCCCAGATTAGGGATTCCGAATTAGGGTTCGATTTGAAGCACCCCGTTTCTTCGAAATTCTATTCTAGATCTTCAAGACTAATCATTCCCCACAAGAGTTTCGAGAAACGTCGACCGTGACTCGGTTTTCGAAGCACGTACTTCAAACGTCCCAGATTAGGGATTCCGAATTAGGGTTCGATTTGAAGCACCCCGTTTCTTCGAAATTCTATTCTAGATCTTCAAGACTAATCATTCCCCACAAGAGTTTCGAGAAACGTCGACCGTGACTCGTTTTTCGAAGAACGTACTTCAAACGTCCCAGATTAGGGATTCCGAATTAGGGTTCGATTTGAAGCACCCCATTTCTTCGAAATTCTATTCTAGATCTTCAAGACTAATCATTCCCCACAAGAGTTTCGAGAAACGTCGACCGTGACTCGGTTTTCGAAGCACGTACTTCAAACGTCCCAGATTAGGGATTCCGAATTAGGGTTCGATTTGAAGCACCCCGTTTCTTCGAAATTCTATTCTAGATCTTCAAGACCAATCATTCCACACAAGAGTTTCGAGAAACGTCGACCGTGACTCAGTTTTCGAACTACGTACTTCAAACGTCCCAGATTAGGGATTCCGAATTAGGGTTCGATTTGAAGCACCCCGTTTCTTCGAAATTCTATTCTAGATCTTCAAGACTAATCATTCCCCACAAGAGTTTCGAGAAACGTCGACCGTGACTCGGTTTTCGAAGCACGTACTTCAAACGTCCCAGATTAGGGATTCCGAATTAGGGTTCGATTTGAAGCACCCCGTTTCTTCGAAATTCTATTCTAGATCTTCAAGACCAATCATTCCACACAAGAGTTTCGAGAAACGTCGACCGTGACTCAGTTTTCGAACCACGTACTTCAAACGTCCCAGATTAGGGATTCCGAATTAGGGTTCGATTTGAAGCACCCCGTTTCTTCGAAATTCTATTCTAGATCTTCAAGACTAATCATTCCCCACAAGAGTTTCGAGAAACGTCGACCGTGACTCGTTTTTCGAAGAACGTACTTCAAACGTCCCAGATTAGGGATTCCGAATTAGGGTTCGATTTGAAGCACCCTTTTCTTCGAAATTCTATTCTAGATCTTCAAGACTAATCATTTCCCACAAGAGTTTCGAGAAAGGTCGACTGTGACTCGGTTTCGAAGCACGTACTTCAAACGTCCCAGATTAGGGATTCCGAATTAGGGTTCGATTTGAAGCACCCCGTTTCTTCGAAATTCTATTCTAGATCTTCAAGACTAATCATTCCCCACAAGAGTTTCGAGAAACGTCGACCGTGACTCGTTTTTCGAAGAACGTACTTCAAACGTCCCAGATTAGGGATTCCGAATTAGGGTTCGATTTGAAGCACCCCGTTTCTTCGAAAATCTATTCTAGATCTTCAAGACTAATCATTCCCCACAAGAGTTTCGAGAAACGTCGACCGTGACTCGGTTTTCGAAGAACGTACTTCAAACGTCCCAGATTAGGGATTCCGAATTAGGGTTCGATTTGAAGCACCCCGTTTCTTCGAAATTCTATTCTAGATCTTCAAGACTAATCATTCCCCACAAGAGTTTCGAGAAACGTCGACCGTGACTCGGTTTTCGAAGCACGTACTTCAAACGTCCCAGATTAGGGATTCCGAATTAGGGTTCGATTTGAAAAACCCCGTTTCTTCGAAATTCTATTCTAGATCTTCAAGACTAATCATTCCCCACAAGAGTTTCGAGAAACGTCGACCGTGACTCGGTTTTCGAAGAACGTACTTCAAACGTCCCAGATTAGGGATTCCGAATTAGGGTTCGATTTGAAGCACCCCGTTTCTTCGAAATTCTATTCTAGATCTTCAAGACTAATCATTCCCCACAAGATTTCGAGAAACGTCGACCGTGACTCGGTTTTCGAAGAACGTACTTCAAACGTCCCAGATTAGGGATTCCGAATTAGGGTTCGATTTGAAAAACCCCGTTTCTTCGAAATTCTATTCTAGATCTTCAAGACTAATCATTCCCCACAAGAGTTTCGAGAAACGTCGACCGTGACTCGGTTTTCGAAGAACGTACTTCAAACGTCCCAGATTAGGGATTCCGAATTAGGGTTCGATTTGAAGCACCCCGTTTCTTCGAAATTCTATTCTAGATCTTCAAGACTAATCATTCCCCACAAGAGTTTCGAGAAACGTCGACCGTGACTCGGTTTTCGAAGAACGTACTTCAAACGTCCCAGATTAGGGATTCCGAATTAGGGTTCGATTTGAAGCACCCCGTTTCTTCGAAATTCTATTCTAGATCTTCAAGACTAATCATTCCCCACAAGAGTTTCGAGAAACGTCGACCGTGACTCGGTTTTCGAAGCACGTACTTCAAACGTCCCAGATTAGGGATTCCGAATTAGGGTTCGATTTGAAGAACCCCGTTTATTCGAAATTCTATTCTAGATCTTCAAGACTAATCATTCCCCACAAGAGTTTCGAGAAACGTCGACCGTGACTCGGTTTTCGAAGCACGTACTTCAAACGTCCCAGATTAGGGATTTCGAACTAAGGTTCGATTTGAAGCACCCCGTTTCTTCGAAAATCTATTCTAGATCTTCAAGACTAATCATTCCCCACAAGAGTTTCGAGAAACGTCGACCGTGACTCGGTTTTCGAAGCACGTACTTCAAACGTCCCAGATTAGGGATTCCGAATTAGGGTTCGATTTGAAGCACCCCGTTTCCTCGAAATTCTATTCTAGATCTTCAAGACCAATCATTCCCCACAAGAGTTTCGAGAAACGTCGACCGTGACTCAGTTTTCGAAGCACGTACTTCAAACGTCCAAGATTAGGGATTCCGAATTAGGGTTCGATTTGAAGCACCCCGTTTCTTCGAAATTCTATTCTAGATCTTCAAGACTAATCATTCCCCACAAGAGTTTCGAGAAACGTCGACCGTGACTCGGTTTTCGAAGCACGTACTTCAAACGTCCCAGATTAGGTTTTTCGAACTAAGGTTCGATTTGAAGCACCCCGTTTCTTCGAAAATCTATTCTAGATCTTCAAGACTAATCATTCCCCATAAGAGTTTCGAGAAACGTCGACCGTGACTCGGTTTTCGAAGCACGTACTTCAAACGTCCCAGATTAGGGATTCCGAATTAGGGTTCGATTTGAAGCACCCCGTTTCTTCGAAATTCTATTCTAGATCTTCAAGACTAATCATTCCCCACAAGAGTTTCGAGAAACGTCGACCGTGACTCGGTTTTCGAAGAACGTACTTCAAACGTCCCAGATTAGGGATTCCGAATTAGGGTTCGATTTGAAGCACCCCGTTTCTTCGAAATTCTATTCTAGATCTTCAAGACTAATCATTCCCCACAAGAGTTTCGAGAAACGTCGACCGTGACTCGGTTTTCGAAGCACGTACTTCAAACGTCCCAGATTAGGGATTCCGAATTAGGGTTCGATTTGAAGCACCCCGTTTATTCGAAATTCTATTCTAGATCTTCAAGACTAATCATTCCCCACAAGAGTTTCGAGAAACGTCGACCGTGACTCGGTTTTCGAAGCACGTACTTCAAACGTCCCAGATTAGGGATTTCGAACTAAGGTTCGATTTGATGCACCCCGTTTCTTCGAAAATCTATTCTAGATCTTCAAGACTAATCATTCCCCACAAGAGTTTCGAGAAACGTCGACCGTGACTTGGTTTTCGAAGCACGTACTTCAAACGTCCCAGATTAGGGATTCCGAATTAGGGTTCGATTTGAAGCACCCCGTTTCCTCGAAATTCTATTCTAGATCTTCAAGACCAATCATTCCCCACAAGAGTTTCGAGAAACGTCGACCGTGACTCAGTTTTCGAAGCACGTACTTCAAACGTCCAAGATTAGGGATTCCGAATTAGGGTTCGATTTGAAGCACCCCGTTTCTTCGAAATTCTATTCTAGATCTTCAAGACTAATCATTCCCCACAAGAGTTTCGAGAAACGTCGACCGTGACTCGGTTTTCGAAGCACGTACTTCAAACGTCCCAGATTAGGTTTTTCGAACTAAGGTTCGATTTGAAGCACCCCGTTTCTTCGAAAATCTATTCTAGATCTTCAAGACTAATAATTCCCCATAAGAGTTTCGAGAAACGTCGACCGTGACTCGGTTTTCGAAGCACGTACTTCAAACGTCCCAGATTAGGGATTCCGAATTAGGGTTCGATTTGAAGCACCCCGTTTCTTCGAAATTCTATTCTAGATCTTCAAGACTAATCATTCCCCACAAGAGTTTCGAGAAACGTCGACCGTGACTCGGTTTTCGAAGAACGTACTTCAAACGTCCCAGATTAGGGATTCCGAATTAGGGTTCGATTTGAAGCACCCCGTTTCTTCGAAATTCTATTCTAGATCTTCAAGACTAATCATTCCCCACAAGAGTTTCGAGAAACGTCGACCGTGACTCGGTTTTCGAAGCACGTACTTCAAACGTCCCAGATTAGGGATTCCGAATTAGGGTTCGATTTGAAGCACCCCGTTTATTCGAAATTCTATTCTAGATCTTCAAGACTAATCATTCCCCACAAGAGTTTCGAGAAACGTCGACCGTGACTCGGTTTTCGAAGCACGTACTTCAAACATCCCAGATTAGGGATTTCGAACTACGGTTCGATTTGAAGCACCCCGTTTCTTCGAAAATCTATTCTAGATCTTCAAGACTAATCATTCCCCACAAGAGTTTCGAGAAACGTCGACCGTGACTCGGTTTTCGAAGCACGTACTTCAAACGTCCCAGATTAGGGATTCCGAATTAGGGTTCGATTTGAAGCACCCCGTTTCCTCGAAATTCTATTCTAGATCTTCAAGACCAATCATTCCCCACAAGAGTTTCGAGAAACGTCGACCGTGACTCAGTTTTCGAAGCACGTACTTCAAACGTCCAAGATTAGGGATTCCGAATTAGGGTTCGATTTGAAGCACCCCGTTTCTTCGAAATTCTATTCTAGATCTTCAAGACTAATCATTCCCCACAAGAGTTTCGAGAAACGTCGACCGTGACTCGGTTTTCGAAGCACGTACTTCAAACGTCCCAGATTAGGTTTTTCGAACTAAGGTTCGATTTGAAGCACCCCGTTTTTTCGAAAATCTATTCTAGATCTTCAAGACTAATCATTCCCCATAAGAGTTTCGAGAAACGTCGACCGTGACTCGGTTTTCGAAGCACGTACTTCAAACGTCCCAGATTAGGGATTCCGAATTAGGGTTCGATTTGAAGCACCCCGTTTCTTCGAAATTCTATTCTAGATCTTCAAGACTAATCATTCCCCACAAGAGTTTCGAGAAACGTCGACCGTGACTCGTTTTTCGAAGAACGTACTTCAAACGTCCCAGATTAGGGATTCCGAATTAGGGTTCGATTTGAAGCACCCCGTTTCTTCGAAATTCTATTCTAGATCTTCAAAACTAATCATTCCCCACAAGAGTTTCGAGAAACGTCGACCGTGACTCGGTTTTCGAAGCACGTACTTCAAACGTCCCAGATTAGGGATTCCGAATTAGGGTTCGATTTCAAGCACCCCGTTTCTTCGAAATTCTATTCTAGATCTTCAAGACTAATCATTCCCCACAAGAGTTTCGAGAAACGTGGACCGTGACTCGGTTTTCGAAGCACGTACTTCAAACGTCCCAGATTATGGATTCCGAATTAGGGTTCGATTTGAAGCACCCCGTTTCTTCGAAATTCTATTCTAGATCTTCAAGACTAATCATTCCCCACAAGAGTTTCGAGAAACGTCGACCGTGACTCGGTTTTCGAAGAACGTACTTCAAACGTCCCAGATTAGGGATTCCGAATTAGGGTTCGATTTGAAGCACCCCGTTTCTTCGAAATTCTATTCTAGATCTTCAAGACTAATCATTCCCCACAAGAGTTTCGAGAAACGTCGACCGTGACTCGGTTTTCGAAGCACGTACTTCAAACGTCCCAGATTAGGGATTCCGAATTAGGGTTCGATTTGAAGCACAGCGTTTATTCGAAATTCTATTCTAGATCTTCAAGACTAATCATTCCCCACAAGAGTTTCGAGAAACGTCGACCGTGACTCGGTTTTCGAAGCACGTACTTCAAACGTCCCAGATTAGGGATTTCGAACTAAGGTTCGATTTGAAGCACCCCGTTTCTTCGAAAATCTATTCTAGATCTTCAAGACTAATCATTCCCCACAAGAGTTTCGAGAAACGTCGACCGTGACTCGGTTTTCGAAGCACGTACTTCAAACGTCCCAGATTAGGGATTCTGAATTAGGGTTCGATTTGAAGCACCCCGTTTCTTCGAAATTCTATTCTAGATCTTCAAGACCAATCATTCCCCACAAGAGTTTCGAGAAACGTCGACCATGACTCAGTTTTCGAAGCACGTACTTCAAACGTCCAAGATTAGGGATTCCGAATTAGGGTTCGATTTGAAGCACCCCGTTTCTTCGAAATTCTATTCTAGATCTTCAAGACTAATCATTCCCCACAAGAGTTTCGAGAAACGTCGACCGTGACTCGGTTTTCGAAGCACGTACTTCAAACGTCCCAGATTAGGGATTCCTAATTATGGTTCGATTTGAAGCGCCCTGATATGAACAACGACCAAGGAATTTCCATACCTCAAGGTCCAATTACAAGGACGAGAGCCAAGAAGCTACAACAAACCTTATACAGTTATATTCAAGCTATGGTGAGCTCATCAAAGGAAATTCTAGAAGACGTTGGTGACCTTCCTTATATGTTATGCAAAGTTGAGCTTCAAGACAGAGATGAATTAAATGCACTTTAAGTTGCATTTAATGAACTCCGCTGAATTTATCAATAGTCCAAGGATGACTAATAAGCCCATTTTATTATTTGCATTATTTAATTATAGTTTAACTATTTGTTTTCATATTTAAGCTAGTTTTAAATATAGGAGTTAAGGTTATATTGTAACCCACATAGGTTACTATATTCCACCATTAACCAGCCATTTTAATATGGAGGTTATGGGTATTTCATATTTACTAGCCCATTTAATTTTGGAGTTATGTATCACATAGGTTAAGGTTTGTAAAGGCTATATAAAGCCTTCTTTTCTTTGATTAGACATCAGATTTTGGAATTGAGAATAGAATTTCTATTTTAGCTTTGTTGAGAGCTAAACTTTCTTTGCAAATTCTTGTGTTTAGAACTTGCATGTAGAGTCATTCAAGTGGTATTGATCAAACCTCTTGTGGAGTGATTCGAATCACGAGTTTAGAAACGAGTTTTCTTTACTCTTGATCTTGATCATCAAGGTAATCCGTTCCATACTTTCCCTTGGGTTGATAATTCTATTCTAGATCTACAATACTTGATATGAACTGAGAGACATCAATCATACAATATACTTCAATGAAGATGTGAAGAAAAGGTTGTCAAAATTATCAAAATATGTTTCAATTCATGCAACATTGAAGAAGAATAAAGTTTGATTGTTGTAAATTTTGGGTGGGTTATAATTTAGAGTAATTTAGAGTTATTGTATTTTAAGACTTTTTATTTAATTTCGATTACATTTACATAATGGCTAATTATGGCCATAAAGTGTGAATGTTACAACTTTTGGAATGCCTTTAATAGTTTCATTTTGAGGCTATATAAAGCCATGTACGTTGTATTTGTAAGGTAGACTTGGAAAATATAGAAAGAAGCATTTGTGCTCTTCTTTAGCCAATGGCTAAGTTTCTTTGCAATTCTATGTAGTTTAGGTTGCATGTAGAATCATTCAAGCTCGACATGATCAATCTTGCTTGTGGAGTGATTCGAATCTCAAACAAGTGTTTGGGATATTTGATCAACAAGAATCATTCAAGCTAGACATGATCGATCTTGCTTGTGGAGTGATTCGAATCTCAATCAAGTGTTCTTCTTGCCTTGAGATATTCGATCAACAAGGTAATCCGAATCTTACTCTCCTTGTAGTTGATTTCCTTATCTTATCATTTGGTATCAGAGCTTCAGGCTCAAGATCGGATATATGTTTCCTTTGCATTTCTTCTCAATTTGATTTTTATTTATTTTTATCTTTTTAATTTTTAATCGACCCAAAGTTCAAAATTCAATGTTTGCTCTATTTAAAATTTTGATAGGTGAGAATGAGAGCTTCATTTGTGTAAACGAGTGTAAAAAGAGTGGCCTAAAATTCCTTGAGCGTATACTCGTGAGAGAGTGTTGTGAGGTCCTTCGTATTTCCATAACTTATTTTTTGCAGCAAAGTTTCACAAATAGATTCGAGGACGAATCCTCTTGAAGAAGTGGAGAATGATATGAACTGAGAGACATCAATCATACAATATACTTCAATGAAGATGTGAAGAAAAGGTTGTCAAAATTATCAAAATATGTTTCAATTCATGCTACATTGAAGAAGAATAAAGTTTGATTGTTGTAAATTTTGGGTAGGTTATAATTTAGAGTAATTTAGAGTTATTGTATTTTAAGACTTTTTATTTAATTTCGATTACATTTACATAATGGCTAATTATGGCCATAAAGTGTGAATGTTACAACTTTTGGAATGCCTTTAATAGTTTCATTTTGAGGCTATATAAAGCCATGTACGTTGTATTTGTAAGGTAGACTTGGAAAATATAGAAAGAAGCATTTGTGCTTTTCTTTAGCCAATGGCTAAGTTTCTTTGCAATTCTATGTAGTTTAGATTGCATGTAGAATCATTCAAGCTCGACATGATCAATCTTGCTTGTGGAGTGATTCGAATCTCAAACAAGTGTTTGAGATATTTGATCAACAAGAGTCATTCAAGCTAGACATGATCGATCTTGCTTGTGGAGTGATTCGAATCTCAATCAAGTGTTCTTGCCTTGAGATATTCGATCAACAAGGTAATCCGAATCTTATTCCCCTTGTAGTTGATTCCTTATCTTATCAAGACTAATCATTCCCCACAAGAGTTTCGAGAAACGTCGACCGTGACTCGGTTTTCGAAGAACGTGCTTCAAACGTCCCAGATTATGGATTCTGAATTAGGGTTCGATTTCAAGCACCCTGTTTCTTCGAAATTCTATTCTAGATCTTCAAGACTAATCATTCCCCACAAGAGTTTCGAGAAACGTCGACCGTGACTCGGTTTTCGAAGCACGTACTTCAAACGTCCCAGATTAGGGATTCCGAATTAGGGTTCGATTTCAAGCACCCCGTTTCTTCGAAATTCTATTCTAGATCTTCAAGACTAATCATTCCCCACAAGAGTTTCGAGAAACGTCGACCGTGACTCGGTTTTCGAAGCACGTACTTCAAACGTCCCAGATTAGGGATTCCGAATTAGGGTTCTATTTGAAGCACCCCGTTTATTCGAAATTCTATTCTAGATCTTCAAGACTAATCATTCCCCACAAGAGTTTCGAGAAACGTCGACCGTGACTCGGTTTTCGAAGCACGTACTTCAAACGTCCCAGATTAGGGATTCCGAATTAGGGTTCGATTTGAAGCACCCCGTTTCTTCGAAATTCTATTCTAGATCTTCAAGACTAATCATTCCCCACAAGAGTTTCGAGAAACGTCGACCGTGACTCGGTTTTCGAAGCACGTACTTCAAACGTCCCAGATTAGGGATTCCGAATTAGGGTTCGATTTCAAGCACCCCGTTTCTTCGAAATTCTATTCTAGATCTTCAAGACTAATCATTTCCCACAAGAGTTTCGAGAAACGTCGACCGTGACTCGGTTTTCGAAGAACGTACTTCAAACGTCCCAGATTAGGGATTCCGAATTAGGGTTCGATTTGAAGCACCCCGTTTCTTCGAAATTCTATTCTAGATCTTCAAGACTAATCATTCCCCACAAGAGTTTCGAGAAACGTCGACCGTGACTCGGTTTTCGAAGCACGTACTTCAAACGTCCCAGATTATGGATTCAGAATTAGGGTTCGATTTGAAGAACCCTGTTTATTGGAAATTCTATTCTAGATCTTCAAGACTAATCATTCCCCACAAGAGTTTCGAGAAACGTCGACCGTGACTCGTTTTTCGAAGAACGTACTTCAAACGTCCCAGATTAGGGATTCCGAATTAGGGTTCGATTTCAAGCACCCCGTTTCTTCGAAATTCTATTCTAGATCTTCAAGACTAATCATTCCCCACAAGAGTTTCGAGAAACGTCGACCGTGACTCGGTTTTCGAAGCACGTACTTCAAACGTCCCAGATTAGGGATTCCGAATTAAGGTTGGATTTGAAGCACCCCGTTTCTTCGAAATTCTATTCTAGATCTTCAAGACTAATCATTCCCCACAAGAGTTTCGAGAAACGTCGACCGTGACTCGGTTTTCGAAGCACGTACTTCAAACGTCCCAGATTAGGGATTCCGAATTAAGGTTCGATTTGAAGCACCCCGTTTCTTCGAAATTCTATTCTAGATCTTCAAGACTAATCATTCCCCACAAGAGTTTCGAGAAACATCGACCGTGACTCGGTTTTCGAAGCACGTGTTTTACTATTTACCGGACAGAGCTAACAGGTGCCGGTAAAGGTATCTCTACATTTCGACCGATAGGGAAAGGAAAGAAAGAGCTACTGAATGAAAGAAGGGAGCGAAGCAGCTTTACCTAGGTGAAGGAGCGAAGCCATGAGACCAGACCGATAGCGAGTGAAGGAGAAGGAATAAGGACAAGGTGAATTGATAAGATAAGGAATCAATACAAGGGGAATAAGATTCGGATTACCTTGTTGATCGAATATCTCAAGGCAAGAACACTTGATTGAGAATCGAATCACTCCACAAGCAAGATCGATCATGTCTAGCTTGAATGACTCTTGTTGATCAAATATCTCAAACACTTGTTTGAGATTCGAATCACTCCACAAGCAAGATTGATCATGTCGAGCTTGAATGATTCTACATGCAATCTAAACTACATAGAATTGCAAAGAAACTTAGCCATTGGCTAAAAAAGAGCACAAATGCTTCTTTAATAATATTTTCCAAGTCCCCCTTACAAATACAACATACATGGCTTTATATAGCCTCAAAATGAAACTATTAAAGGCATTCCAAGAGTTGTAACATTCATACTTAATGGCCATAATTAGCCATTATGTAATTGTAACCTAAAGTAAATAAAATGTCTTAAACTACATTAATGAAATACAATAACTCTAAATTTTAATCCACCCAAAATTTATCACATGAAACTTCATTCTTCTTCATTGTGACATGAATTGAAATACTTTTGATGATTTCAACAATATTTTCTTCACATCTTCATTGAAGCATATTGTATGATTGATGTCTCTTGGTTCATATCATGAATGAGCTGATCTTTCTTCAGTTTCTTCGGTTATAGTGAAAGAAGAAATAGGAAATAGGTCTAGTATAGGTCAGGTAATTGAGTATAAGGGGAAGGAGCTTTACCCCTTTTTGACTATCCTCTCCTGTTTTTGTTACGGTTCAGGATTGAATGAATTGAAAGAATATGCTTTACCTCCATCAATAAGGGAAGGGAATATCGGTGAAAGGGAAGGAAGGTTCAGTAGCGAAGGGAAGTCTCATGAGTTCAATCAGTAGGATCAGTCTAATCAGTCTGACAGTGAACGAGAATTCTTGTTGAGTTGAGGATTGACTTATGAATTACCTCGACCCTAAATACCGGGATTTTAATCAAAAAAATAAGGGAGAGATAGCGTTTGATCCCTAAAAATAGGGGAGGATAGGATCATTCCTGTTTTTTGAGTGTTTACAGGAAAGTTACCGAGGGAAAGAAGGGTAAAGATAGACTTTTATCCCTAAAAATAGGGGATAGATAGGAGAATTCTTGTTTTTTTCGTGTTTACAGTCGAGTTACCGAGGGAAATCAGGGTAAAGCATCTATTTTATCCCCAAAAATACGGGAAAGATAGAATTTCTTTTCTTGAAGCTGCAGCTATTAAGGGAAAAAGATCTTTTACTGTTTTACCCCTATGCTAGATAGAAAATAATTTATTGAAGCTCCCGCTATTAAGGGAAAACCCCTTTTACTGTTTTACCCCTATGCTGGATAGAATTTCTTTTCTTGAAGCTGAAGCTGTTAGGGAAAAACCCCTTTTACTGTTTTACAGTTATATGTGGATAGAATTAATTAATTCATGGTCTTTACAGGATCATTCATCGTAAAGGTGCTCAGCCACTTTACCGTTCAATCTGGTTCATCAGTAATAGTCCTGTTCTGTTCTGTCTAATTCTTCTTTCGTTTCGTCTTTCCTTCATCTTTCATTTTCTTCTTCAATCAAACACAGTAAAGGTTCTTCATTCATTTACTAAAGGGTCAGGTTCAGGTTCCGGAGTTCACTCTCAGTCATCTTTCTTTCCTCTCCCTTTATTCTTGAACTGTAAAAAAGGATCGTTAATCTTTCTGTTTCTTCTTTCCTTCCTGTAAACTATTATAATTAATCTTTCATTTTCTTCTTCAATCAATTAGACTATTCAATACTGACATCTTATTCTTTTTTATTCTTTGACTGCTCCAGCTCCCAAAATGCATAGAGACTTTCGAGGGTCGGGTTGGTTGGTCCGGAAAGGCATGGGACTTTTTTGGCATCTCAATGTTTCCGATCATGAAAGATCAATCCCGAGAAAAGGCCAGTGATATGAATCCAACAACTGATCACGTGCATGTACCCGAAGGACCGATTACAAGAAGCAAGGTTAAGAAGATTCAAGAGGCTTATACATTGCATCTTCAAAAGCTAGCTATTGTACCGGTTGAAACAAGGACTTTTGTGCCAAAAATCTTTATAGCATTCGCATATCAAATCAAGAAGATAATGGAGTGGCTGATATTGGAAAGTAATTAGAAGACTTGCCTTTGGTAGTTGAATTACCAATTAAGGAAATTATTAATGACTTATTTGCTTCATTTTATATTTAATAGCATTTATTAATAGTTTGTATGAATTGCCTTATATTCTTCAATTTGTATTTAATAGCATTTATTAGCATTTATTAGTGGTTGGTGGCTGAACTTTATTTTGTTAGGGTTATCTTCTAGGCCTATTTAAAGGCATGTAATATTCATGTTTGAGGGATTTTGGTTGAATACAGAAAAAACCTTTGTGTCTTCTTGATAACCTTTTGGTGTTATTCTTTTTCAAACCTTGCTTTAGGTTTGATGTTTAAACCGATTCATTGAATTAGTTTTGATCAAGCTAATTCTGGAGTGAATTGTCTTGGTATCTGATAAGATAAGGAAATCAACTACAAGGGGAATAAGATTCGGATTACCTTGTTGATCGAATATCTCAAGACAAGAACACTTGATTGAGATTCGAATCACTCCACAAGCAAGATCGATCATGTCTAGCTTGAATGACTCTTGTTGATCAAATATCTCAAACACTTGTTTGAGATTCGAATCACTCCACAAGCAAGATTGATCATGTCGAGCTTGAATGATTCTACATGCAATCTAAACTACATAGAATTGCAAAGAAACTTAGCCATTGGCTAAAGAAAAGCACAAATGCTTCTTTTAATATATTTTCCAAGTCTACCTTACAAATACAACATACATGGCTTTATATAGCCTCAAAATGAAACTATTAAAGGCATTCCAAAAGTTGTAACATTCACACTTTATGGCCATAATTAGCCATTATGTAAATGTAACCGAAATGAAATAAAAAGTCTTAAAATACAATAACTCTAAATTAATCTAAATTATAACCCACCCAAAATTTACAACAATCAAACTTTATTCTTCTTCAATGTAGCATGAATTGAAACATATTTTGATAATTTTGACAACCTTTTCTTCACATCTTCATTGAAGTATATTGTATGATTGATGTCTCTCAGTTCATATCATTCTCCACTTCTTCAAGAGGATTCGTCCTCGAATCTATTTGTGAAACTTTGCTGCAAAAAATAAGTTATGGAAATACGAAGGACCTCACAACACTCTCCTCACGAGTATACACTCAAGGAAATTTTAGGACACTCTTTTTACACTCAGTTACACAAATGAAGCTCTCATTCTCACCTCTCAAAATTTTAAATAGAGCAAATATTGAATTTTGAACTCTGGGTCGATTAAAAACTAAAAAGATGAAAATAAATAAAAATCAAATTGAGAAGAAACGCAAAGGAAACATATATCCGATCTTGAGCCTGAAGCTCTGATACCAAATGATAAGATAAGGAAATCAACTACAAGGGGAATAAGATTCGGATTACCTTGTTGATCGAATATCTCAAGACAAGAACACTTGATTGAGATTCGAATCACTCCACAAGCAAGATCGATCATGTCTAGCTTGAATGACTCTTGTTGATCAAATATCTCAAACACTTGTTTGAGATTCGAATCACTCCACAAGCAAGATTGATCATGTCGAGCTTGAATGATTCTACATGCAATCTAAACTACATAGAATTGCAAAGAAACTTAGCCATTGGCTAAAGAAAAGCACAAATGCTTCTTTTAATATATTTTCCAAGTCTACCTTACAAATACAACATACATGGCTTTATATAGCCTCAAAATGAAACTATTAAAGGCATTCCAAAAGTTGTAACATTCACACTTTATGGCCATAATTAGCCATTATGTAAATGTAACCGAAATGAAATAAAAAGTCTTAAAATACAATAACTCTAAATTAATCTAAATTATAACCCACCCAAAATTTACAACAATCAAACTTTATTCTTCTTCAATGTAGCATGAATTGAAACATATTTTGATAATTTTGACAACCTTTTCTTCACATCTTCATTGAAGTATATTGTATGATTGATGTCTCTCAGTTCATATCAGTATCTAAGAGTGACCATCATAGATTCCAAGTTCGATCTAAGAGTCATTCATCTTCTAACCAGCTCTTGGTTGGAATCAATCCGTTAAGTTAGCTTTCTCTATGAACGTTTTGCAAGGATTCTAGAAGGACCTCTAGTTTTGCAAATTCCAGCAGTGTAGGCGCTTATCATTTGGTATCAGAGCATTTGGTCGACGTTCTTTGGCCGCTCTAGAGGTGAAATATTTTTATTGTTATTTTTTTTGTATCAATTTTTTTTTCTCTCTCAGATTCTCGAAAAAAAAGAAAAAAAAAAGTCAACCTTTACATTCTTAACCTAGTACCAAAAGCCCACCTTTGAGTGTTAAACACGGTGTCCCTGAGTGAAATTTTTGTGGGAAGTGTGGAGAGACCCCTTGATAACAAAATGTCACATAATGGAGAAGGAGTACCACCAGTACCCGATCTTAATACAACCATTCTTCAAGCAATTCAAGGTATGATGCAAATGATGATGGAAGATAGACAAGAAAGAAGGGCGCAACAACAAAGACAAGAACGAACATTAGAAGATGATGAAGATATAGTAGTACAAGAAAGACAAGTTGTTGAAGGAAGATGGAGAGGAAGAAATAACCATGCAACTATTATGCAACCTAGAAGGATGGAAAGAGTACATGAAGATAGAGATGGAGGAGTTAAACTCAAAATCCCACCATTTTGTGGAACGGCAGATTCTGAGGCATACTTGCAATGGGAAAGAAAGATAGAGCATGTGTTTGATTGCAACACCTATAGTGAAAATAAGAAGATGAGACTTGCTATTGCCGAATTTACCAATCATGCTGATTGGTACCAACATCTCAAATCCGAGAGAAGAAGAAAAGAGGAGGATCCAATAGAGACATGGGAAGAACTTAAAGAAGCCATGAGAAAAAGGTATGTTTCAAAACATTATGAAAGAAATTTGAAAACTAAATTGCAAGGTTTGAGGCAAGGAACAAAAAGTGTGGCGGAATATTATCAAGAGATGGAAACTATGATGGAAAGAGCAAATGTTAGAGAAGAAGAAGAAGATACCATGTCTAGATTCCTTGGAGGTTTGAATCGAGAAATTGCTCATCTTGTTGACAGAAATCCACCACCATATCTGGAAGACATGTATCATTATGCTCTCAAAATTGAAGACCAATTGAAAGAAGAAAAAGAGCATTCAAAAAGGTACACATCACGAACTAACACCTTTTCAAATTCTAACACTTGGAACAAGGATAGTTTTGTGAATAGAAATGAATCAATGTCACCAAAAGAAAAGTTTGTAGCTGCTAAAAGAGTGGAAGCTGAGAGTTCCATTGGTAAAAAGAATGAAGCTTCAAAGACGGTAAAGGAGAAGTCTAGTTCTATTCAATGTTCGAAGTGCAAAGGGTTTGGACACATGGGCAAAGAGTGTGCTAATAAAAAAGTTATGGTGATAAGGAATGGTATACTTGATTCAGATGATGAATGTGAAGATCATGATTCACAGCTTGTGGAAGAAATCGCAGCATATGATGATGAGTATGTTGAAGAAGGTAATTCCATATCTTTGATCAAAAGAAGGGTACTCAATGTTCAAATCAAGGAAGAGAAATTTGAAGATCAAAGGGAAAACTTGTTCCACACAAGATGTTTGGTCAAAGGACCATGCAACTTGGTGATTGATAGTGGAAGTTGCCCAAATGTGGTAAGCAGCTTCCTTGTAAAAAGACTTCAACTCTCTGTCCATCCCCATCCAAAACCATACAAACTTCATTGGTTAACAAACAAAGAAGAAATTAAGGTGAACTCCCAAGCTCTTATTTCTTTTACTCTTGGAAGATATAAAGATGAAGTTCTTTATGATGTCGTACCAATGCATGCGGGGGACATCTTGATCGGCCGACCTTGGCAATATGATAGAAAGGTAACATTTGATGGTTTCATGAACAAGTATACTTTTACTTTGTGTGGGAAGAAATTTACTTTACTTCCATTGTCTCCATATGAAGTACATTGTGACCAATTGAAATTAGAGAAAAAAAGAAAAGAATCTGAAGAACAACAGTGGAGAGAAGAAACTAAGGTAAAGGTGAGAAAAAAAAAAGTGGAAAAAAAAAAACAATATTCAATTCTTGTCCGGAAAGAACGAAGAATTTGATTTGAGGACAAATCCTTATAAAGAAAGGGAGGATGATATGAATCCAACAACTGATCACGTGCATGTACCCGAAGGACCGATTACAAGAAGCAAGGTTAAGAAGATTCAAGAGGCTTATACATTGCATCTTCAAAAGCTAGCTATTGTACCGGTTGAAACAAGGACTTTTGTGCCCAAAAATCTTTATAATAGCATTCGCATATCAAATCAAGAGGATAATGGAGTGGCTGATATTGGGAAGTAATTAGAAGACTTGCCTTTGGTAGTTGAATTACCAATTAAGGAAATTATTAATGCCTTATTTGCTTCATTTTATATTTAATAGCATTTATTAATAGTTTGTATGAATTGCCTTATATTCTTCAATTTGTATTTAATAGCATTTATTGGCATTTATTAGTGGTTGGTGGCTGAACTTTATTTTGTTAGGGTTATCTTCTAGGCCTATTTAAAGGCATGTAATATTCATGTTTGAGGGATTTTGGTTGAATACAGAAAAAACCTTTGTGTTTTCTTGATACCCTTTTGGTGTTATTCTTTTTCAAATCTTGCTTTAGGTTTGATGTTTAAACCGATTCATTGAATTAGTTTTGATCAAGCTAATTCTGGAGTGAATTGTCTTGGTATCTAAGAGTGACCATCATAGATTCCAAGTTCGATCTAAGAGTCATTCATCTTCTAACCAGCTCTTGGTTGGAATCAATCCGTTAAGTTAGCTTTCTCTGTGAACGTTTTGCAAGGATTCTAGAAGGACCTCTAGCTTTGCAAATTCCACCATTGTTGGCGCTTATCATTTGGTATCAGAGCATTTGGTCGACGTTCTTTGGCCGCTCTAGAGGTGAAATATTTTTATTGTTATTTTTTTTGTATCAATTTTTTCTCTCTCTCAGATTCTCGAAAAAAAGAAAAAAAAAAGTCAGCCTTTACATTCTTAACCTAGTACCAAAAGCCCACCTTTGAGTGTTAAACACGGTGTCCCTGAGTGAAATTTTTGTGAGAAGTGTGGAGAGGCCCCTTGATAACAAAATGTCACATAATGGAGAAGGAGTACCACCAGTACCAGATCTTAATACAACCATTCTTCAAGCAATTCAAGGTATGATGCAAATGATGATGGAAGATAGACAAGAAAGAAGGACGCAACAACAAAGACAAGAACGAACATTAGAAGAAGATGAAGATATAGTAGTACAAGAAAGACAAGTTGTCGAAGGAAGATGGAGAGGAAGAAATAACCATGCAACTATTATGCAACCTAGAAGGATGGAAAGAGTACATGAAGATAGAGATGGAGGAGTTAAACTCAAAATCCCACCATTTTGTGGAACGGCAGATTCTGAGGCATACTTGCAATGGGAAAGAAAGATAGAGCATGTGTTTGATTGCAACACCTATAGTGAAAATAAGAAGATGAGACTTGCTATTGCCGAATTTACCAATCATGCTGGTGATTGGTACCAACATCTCAAATCCGAGAGAAGAAGAAAAGAGGAGGATCCAATAGAGACATGGGAAGAACTTAAAGAAGCCATGAGAAAAAGGTATGTTTCAAAACATTATGAAAGAAATTTGAAAACTAAATTGCAAGGTTTGAGGCAAGGAACAAAAAGTGTGGCGGAATATTATCAAGAGATGGAAACTATGATGGAAAGAGCAAATGTTAGAGAAGAAGAAGAAGATACCATGTCTAGATTCCTTGGAGGTTTGAATCGAGAAATTGCTCATCTTGTTGACAGAAATCCACCACCATATCTGGAAGACATGTATCATTATGCTCTCAAAATTGAAGACCAATTGAAAGAAGAAAAAGAGCATTCAAAAAGGTACACATCACGAACTAACACCTTTTCAAATTCTAACACTTGGAACAAGGATAGTTTTGTGAATAGAAATGAATCAATGTCACCAAAAGAAAAGTTTGTAGCTGCTAAAAGAGTGGAAGCTGAGAGTTCCATTGGTAAAAAGAATGAAGCTTCAAAGACGGTAAAGGAGAAGTCTAGTTCTATTCAATGTTCGAAGTGCAAAGGGTTTGGACACATGGGCAAAGAGTGTGCTAATAAAAAAGTTATGGTGATAAGGAATGGTATACTTGATTCAGATGATGAATGTGAAGATCATGATTCACAGCTTGTGGAAGAAATCGCAGCATATGATGATGAGTATGTTGAAGAAGGTAATTCCATATCTTTGATCAAAAGAAGGGTACTCAATGTTCAAATCAAGGAAGAGAAATTTGAAGATCAAAGGGAAAACTTGTTCCACACAAGATGTTTGGTCAAAGGACCATGCAACTTGGTGATTGATAGTGGAAGTTGCCCAAATGTGGTAAGCAGCTTCCTTGTAAAAAGACTTCAACTCTCTGTCCATCCCCATCCAAAACCATACAAACTTCATTGGTTAACAAACAAAGAAGAAATTAAGGTGAACTCCCAAGCTCTTATTTCTTTTACTCTTGGAAGATATAAAGATGAAGTTCTTTATGATGTCGTACCAATGCATGCGGGGGACATCTTGATCGGCCGACCTTGGCAATATGATAGAAAGGTAACATTTGATGGTTTCATGAACAAGTATACTTTTACTTTGTGTGGGAAGAAATTTACTTTACTTCCATTGTCTCCATATGAAGTACATTGTGACCAATTGAAATTAGAGAAAAAAAGAAAAGAATCTGAAGAACAACAGTGGAGAGAAGAAACTAAGGTAAAGGTGAGAAAAAAAAAAGTGGAAAAAAAAAAACAATATTCAATTCTTGTCCGGAAAGAACGAAGAATTTGATTTGAGGACAAATCCTTATAAAGAAAGGGAGGATGATATGAATCCAACAACTGATCACGTGCATGTACCCGAAGGACCGATTACAAGAAGCAAGGTTAAGAAGATTCAAGAGGCTTATACATTGCATCTTCAAAAGCTAGCTATTGTACCGGTTGAAACAAGGACTTTTGTGCCCAAAAATCTTTATAATAGCATTCGCATATCAAATCAAGAGGATAATGGAGTGGCTGATATTGGGAAGTAATTAGAAGACTTGCCTTTGGTAGTTGAATTACCAATTAAGGAAATTATTAATGCCTTATTTGCTTCATTTTATATTTAATAGCATTTATTAATAGTTTGTATGAATTGCCTTATATTCTTCAATTTGTATTTAATAGCATTTATTGGCATTTATTAGTGGTTGGTGGCTGAACTTTATTTTGTTAGGGTTATCTTCTAGGCCTATTTAAAGGCATGTAATATTCATGTTTGAGGGATTTTGGTTGAATACAGAAAAAACCTTTGTGTTTTCTTGATACCCTTTTGGTGTTATTCTTTTTCAAATCTTGCTTTAGGTTTGATGTTTAAACCGATTCATTGAATTAGTTTTGATCAAGCTAATTCTGGAGTGAATTGTCTTGGTATCTAAGAGTGACCATCATAGATTCCAAGTTCGATCTAAGAGTCATTCATCTTCTAACCAGCTCTTGGTTGGAATCAATCCGTTAAGTTAGCTTTCTCTGTGAACGTTTTGCAAGGATTCTAGAAGGACCTCTAGCTTTGCAAATTCCACCATTGTTGGCGCTTATCATTTGGTATCAGAGCATTTGGTCGACGTTCTTTGGCCGCTCTAGAGGTGAAATATTTTTATTGTTATTTTTTTTGTATCAATTTTTTCTCTCTCTCAGATTCTCGAAAAAAAGAAAAAAAAAAGTCAGCCTTTACATTCTTAACCTAGTACCAAAAGCCCACCTTTGAGTGTTAAACACGGTGTCCCTGAGTGAAATTTTTGTGAGAAGTGTGGAGAGGCCCCTTGATAACAAAATGTCACATAATGGAGAAGGAGTACCACCAGTACCAGATCTTAATACAACCATTCTTCAAGCAATTCAAGGTATGATGCAAATGATGATGGAAGATAGACAAGAAAGAAGGACGCAACAACAAAGACAAGAACGAACATTAGAAGAAGATGAAGATATAGTAGTACAAGAAAGACAAGTTGTCGAAGGAAGATGGAGAGGAAGAAATAACCATGCAACTATTATGCAACCTAGAAGGATGGAAAGAGTACATGAAGATAGAGATGGAGGAGTTAAACTCAAAATCCCACCATTTTGTGGAACGGCAGATTCTGAGGCATACTTGCAATGGGAAAGAAAGATAGAGCATGTGTTTGATTGCAACACCTATAGTGAAAATAAGAAGATGAGACTTGCTATTGCCGAATTTACCAATCATGCTGGTGATTGGTACCAACATCTCAAATCCGAGAGAAGAAGAAAAGAGGAGGATCCAATAGAGACATGGGAAGAACTTAAAGAAGCCATGAGAAAAAGGTATGTTTCAAAACATTATGAAAGAAATTTGAAAACTAAATTGCAAGGTTTGAGGCAAGGAACAAAAAGTGTGGCGGAATATTATCAAGAGATGGAAACTATGATGGAAAGAGCAAATGTTAGAGAAGAAGAAGAAGATACCATGTCTAGATTCCTTGGAGGTTTGAATCGAGAAATTGCTCATCTTGTTGACAGAAATCCACCACCATATCTGGAAGACATGTATCATTATGCTCTCAAAATTGAAGACCAATTGAAAGAAGAAAAAGAGCATTCAAAAAGGTACACATCACGAACTAACACCTTTTCAAATTCTAACACTTGGAACAAGGATAGTTTTGTGAATAGAAATGAATCAATGTCACCAAAAGAAAAGTTTGTAGCTGCTAAAAGAGTGGAAGCTGAGAGTTCCATTGGTAAAAAGAATGAAGCTTCAAAGACGGTAAAGGAGAAGTCTAGTTCTATTCAATGTTCGAAGTGCAAAGGGTTTGGACACATGGGCAAAGAGTGTGCTAATAAAAAAGTTATGGTGATAAGGAATGGTATACTTGATTCAGATGATGAATGTGAAGATCATGATTCACAGCTTGTGGAAGAAATCGCAGCATATGATGATGAGTATGTTGAAGAAGGTAATTCCATATCTTTGATCAAAAGAAGGGTACTCAATGTTCAAATCAAGGAAGAGAAATTTGAAGATCAAAGGGAAAACTTGTTCCACACAAGATGTTTGGTCAAAGGACCATGCAACTTGGTGATTGATAGTGGAAGTTGCCCAAATGTGGTAAGCAGCTTCCTTGTAAAAAGACTTCAACTCTCTGTCCATCCCCATCCAAAACCATACAAACTTCATTGGTTAACAAACAAAGAAGAAATTAAGGTGAACTCCCAAGCTCTTATTTCTTTTACTCTTGGAAGATATAAAGATGAAGTTCTTTATGATGTCGTACCAATGCATGCGGGGGACATCTTGATCGGCCGACCTTGGCAATATGATAGAAAGGTAACATTTGATGGTTTCATGAACAAGTATACTTTTACTTTGTGTGGGAAGAAATTTACTTTACTTCCATTGTCTCCATATGAAGTACATTGTGACCAATTGAAATTAGAGAAAAAAAGAAAAGAATCTGAAGAACAACAGTGGAGAGAAGAAACTAAGGTAAAGGTGAGAAAAAAAAAAGTGGAAAAAAAAAAACAATATTCAATTCTTGTCCGGAAAGAACGAAGAATTTGATTTGAGGACAAATCCTTATAAAGAAAGGGAGGATGATATGAATCCAACAACTGATCACGTGCATGTACCCGAAGGACCGATTACAAGAAGCAAGGTTAAGAAGATTCAAGAGGCTTATACATTGCATCTTCAAAAGCTAGCTATTGTACCGGTTGAAACAAGGACTTTTGTGCCCAAAAATCTTTATAATAGCATTCGCATATCAAATCAAGAGGATAATGGAGTGGCTGATATTGGGAAGTAATTAGAAGACTTGCCTTTGGTAGTTGAATTACCAATTAAGGAAATTATTAATGCCTTATTTGCTTCATTTTATATTTAATAGCATTTATTAATAGTTTGTATGAATTGCCTTATATTCTTCAATTTGTATTTAATAGCATTTATTGGCATTTATTAGTGGTTGGTGGCTGAACTTTATTTTGTTAGGGTTATCTTCTAGGCCTATTTAAAGGCATGTAATATTCATGTTTGAGGGATTTTGGTTGAATACAGAAAAAACCTTTGTGTTTTCTTGATACCCTTTTGGTGTTATTCTTTTTCAAATCTTGCTTTAGGTTTGATGTTTAAACCGATTCATTGAATTAGTTTTGATCAAGCTAATTCTGGAGTGAATTGTCTTGGTATCTAAGAGTGACCATCATAGATTCCAAGTTCGATCTAAGAGTCATTCATCTTCTAACCAGCTCTTGGTTGGAATCAATCCGTTAAGTTAGCTTTCTCTGTGAACGTTTTGCAAGGATTCTAGAAGGACCTCTAGCTTTGCAAATTCCACCATTGTTGGCGCTTATCATTTGGTATCAGAGCATTTGGTCGACGTTCTTTGGCCGCTCTAGAGGTGAAATATTTTTATTGTTATTTTTTTTGTATCAATTTTTTCTCTCTCTCAGATTCTCGAAAAAAAGAAAAAAAAAAGTCAGCCTTTACATTCTTAACCTAGTACCAAAAGCCCACCTTTGAGTGTTAAACACGGTGTCCCTGAGTGAAATTTTTGTGAGAAGTGTGGAGAGGCCCCTTGATAACAAAATGTCACATAATGGAGAAGGAGTACCACCAGTACCAGATCTTAATACAACCATTCTTCAAGCAATTCAAGGTATGATGCAAATGATGATGGAAGATAGACAAGAAAGAAGGACGCAACAACAAAGACAAGAACGAACATTAGAAGAAGATGAAGATATAGTAGTACAAGAAAGACAAGTTGTCGAAGGAAGATGGAGAGGAAGAAATAACCATGCAACTATTATGCAACCTAGAAGGATGGAAAGAGTACATGAAGATAGAGATGGAGGAGTTAAACTCAAAATCCCACCATTTTGTGGAACGGCAGATTCTGAGGCATACTTGCAATGGGAAAGAAAGATAGAGCATGTGTTTGATTGCAACACCTATAGTGAAAATAAGAAGATGAGACTTGCTATTGCCGAATTTACCAATCATGCTGGTGATTGGTACCAACATCTCAAATCCGAGAGAAGAAGAAAAGAGGAGGATCCAATAGAGACATGGGAAGAACTTAAAGAAGCCATGAGAAAAAGGTATGTTTCAAAACATTATGAAAGAAATTTGAAAACTAAATTGCAAGGTTTGAGGCAAGGAACAAAAAGTGTGGCGGAATATTATCAAGAGATGGAAACTATGATGGAAAGAGCAAATGTTAGAGAAGAAGAAGAAGATACCATGTCTAGATTCCTTGGAGGTTTGAATCGAGAAATTGCTCATCTTGTTGACAGAAATCCACCACCATATCTGGAAGACATGTATCATTATGCTCTCAAAATTGAAGACCAATTGAAAGAAGAAAAAGAGCATTCAAAAAGGTACACATCACGAACTAACACCTTTTCAAATTCTAACACTTGGAACAAGGATAGTTTTGTGAATAGAAATGAATCAATGTCACCAAAAGAAAAGTTTGTAGCTGCTAAAAGAGTGGAAGCTGAGAGTTCCATTGGTAAAAAGAATGAAGCTTCAAAGACGGTAAAGGAGAAGTCTAGTTCTATTCAATGTTCGAAGTGCAAAGGGTTTGGACACATGGGCAAAGAGTGTGCTAATAAAAAAGTTATGGTGATAAGGAATGGTATACTTGATTCAGATGATGAATGTGAAGATCATGATTCACAGCTTGTGGAAGAAATCGCAGCATATGATGATGAGTATGTTGAAGAAGGTAATTCCATATCTTTGATCAAAAGAAGGGTACTCAATGTTCAAATCAAGGAAGAGAAATTTGAAGATCAAAGGGAAAACTTGTTCCACACAAGATGTTTGGTCAAAGGACCATGCAACTTGGTGATTGATAGTGGAAGTTGCCCAAATGTGGTAAGCAGCTTCCTTGTAAAAAGACTTCAACTCTCTGTCCATCCCCATCCAAAACCATACAAACTTCATTGGTTAACAAACAAAGAAGAAATTAAGGTGAACTCCCAAGCTCTTATTTCTTTTACTCTTGGAAGATATAAAGATGAAGTTCTTTATGATGTCGTACCAATGCATGCGGGGGACATCTTGATCGGCCGACCTTGGCAATATGATAGAAAGGTAACATTTGATGGTTTCATGAACAAGTATACTTTTACTTTGTGTGGGAAGAAATTTACTTTACTTCCATTGTCTCCATATGAAGTACATTGTGACCAATTGAAATTAGAGAAAAAAAGAAAAGAATCTGAAGAACAACAGTGGAGAGAAGAAACTAAGGTAAAGGTGAGAAAAAAAAAAGTGGAAAAAAAAAAACAATATTCAATTCTTGTCCGGAAAGAACGAAGAATTTGATTTGAGGACAAATCCTTATAAAGAAAGGGAGGATGATATGAATCCAACAACTGATCACGTGCATGTACCCGAAGGACCGATTACAAGAAGCAAGGTTAAGAAGATTCAAGAGGCTTATACATTGCATCTTCAAAAGCTAGCTATTGTACCGGTTGAAACAAGGACTTTTGTGCCCAAAAATCTTTATAATAGCATTCGCATATCAAATCAAGAGGATAATGGAGTGGCTGATATTGGGAAGTAATTAGAAGACTTGCCTTTGGTAGTTGAATTACCAATTAAGGAAATTATTAATGCCTTATTTGCTTCATTTTATATTTAATAGCATTTATTAATAGTTTGTATGAATTGCCTTATATTCTTCAATTTGTATTTAATAGCATTTATTGGCATTTATTAGTGGTTGGTGGCTGAACTTTATTTTGTTAGGGTTATCTTCTAGGCCTATTTAAAGGCATGTAATATTCATGTTTGAGGGATTTTGGTTGAATACAGAAAAAACCTTTGTGTTTTCTTGATACCCTTTTGGTGTTATTCTTTTTCAAATCTTGCTTTAGGTTTGATGTTTAAACCGATTCATTGAATTAGTTTTGATCAAGCTAATTCTGGAGTGAATTGTCTTGGTATCTAAGAGTGACCATCATAGATTCCAAGTTCGATCTAAGAGTCATTCATCTTCTAACCAGCTCTTGGTTGGAATCAATCCGTTAAGTTAGCTTTCTCTGTGAACGTTTTGCAAGGATTCTAGAAGGACCTCTAGCTTTGCAAATTCCACCATTGTTGGCGCTTATCATTTGGTATCAGAGCATTTGGTCGACGTTCTTTGGCCGCTCTAGAGGTGAAATATTTTTATTGTTATTTTTTTTGTATCAATTTTTTCTCTCTCTCAGATTCTCGAAAAAAAGAAAAAAAAAAAGTCAGCCTTTACATTCTTAAACTAGTACCAAAAGCCCACCTTTGAGTGTTAAACACGGTGTCCCTGAGTGAAATTTTTGTGAGAAGTGTGGAGAGGCCCCTTGATAACAAAATGTCACATAATGGAGAAGGAGTACCACCAGTACCAGATCTTAATACAACCATTCTTCAAGCAATTCAAGGTATGATGCAAATGATGATGGAAGATAGACAAGAAAGAAGGTCGCAACAACAAAGACAAGAACGAACATTAGAAGAAGATGAAGATATAGTAGTACAAGAAAGACAAGTTGTCGAAGGAAGATGGAGAGGAAGAAATAACCATGCAACTATTATGCAACCTAGAAGGATGGAAAGAGTACATGAAGATAGAGATGGAGGAGTTAAACTCAAAATCCCACCATTTTGTGGAACGGCAGATTCTGAGGCATACTTGCAATGGGAAAGAAAGATAGAGCATGTGTTTGATTGCAACACCTATAGTGAAAATAAGAAGATGAGACTTGCTATTGCCGAATTTACCAATCATGCTGGTGATTGGTACCAACATCTCAAATCCGAGAGAAGAAGAAAAGAGGAGGATCCAATAGAGACATGGGAAGAACTTAAAGAAGCCATGAGAAAAAGGTATGTTTCAAAACATTATGAAAGAAATTTGAAAACTAAATTGCAAGGTTTGAGGCAAGGAACAAAAAGTGTGGCGGAATATTATCAAGAGATGGAAACTATGATGGAAAGAGCAAATGTTAGAGAAGAAGAAGAAGATACCATGTCTAGATTCCTTGGAGGTTTGAATCGAGAAATTGCTCATCTTGTTGACAGAAATCCACCACCATATCTGGAAGACATGTATCATTATGCTCTCAAAATTGAAGACCAATTGAAAGAAGAAAAAGAGCATTAAAAAAGGTACACATCACGAACTAACACCTTTTCAAATTCTAACACTTGGAACAAGGATAGTTTTGTGAATAGAAATGAATCAATGTCACCAAAAGAAAAGTTTGTAGCTGCTAAAAGAGTGGAAGCTGAGAGTTCCATTGGTAAAAAGAATGAAGCTTCAAAGACGGTAAAGGAGAAGTCTAGTTCTATTCAATGTTCGAAGTGCAAAGGGTTTGGACACATGGGCAAAGAGTGTGCTAATAAAAAAGTTATGGTGATAAGGAATGGTATACTTGATTCAGATGATGAATGTGAAGATCATGATTCACAGCTTGTGGAAGAAATCGCAGCATATGATGATGAGTATGTTGAAGAAGGTAATTCCATATCTTTGATCAAAAGAAGGGTACTCAATGTTCAAATCAAGGAAGAGAAATTTGAAGATCAAAGGGAAAACTTGTTCCACACAAGATGTTTGGTCAAAGGACCATGCAACTTGGTGATTGATAGTGGAAGTTGCCCAAATGTGGTAAGCAGCTTCCTTGTAAAAAGACTTCAACTCTCTGTCCATCCCCATCCAAAACCATACAAACTTCATTGGTTAACAAACAAAGAAGAAATTAAGGTGAACTCCCAAGCTCTTATTTCTTTTACTCTTGGAAGATATAAAGATGAAGTTCTTTATGATGTCGTACCAATGCATGCGGGGGACATCTTGATCGGCCGACCTTGGCAATATGATAGAAAGGTAACATTTGATGGTTTCATGAACAAGTATACTTTTACTTTGTGTGGGAAGAAATTTACTTTACTTCCATTGTCTCCATATGAAGTACATTGTGACCAATTGAAATTAGAGAAAAAAAGAAAAGAATCTGAAGAACAACATTGGAGAGAAGAAACTAAGGTAAAGGTGAGAAAAAAAAAGTGGAAAAAAAAAAACAATATTCAATTCTTGTCCGGAAAGAACGAAGAATTTGATTTGAGGACAAATCCTTATAAAGAAAGGGAGGATGATATGAATCCAACAACTGATCACGTGCATGTACCCGAAGGACCGATTACAAGAAGCAAGGTTAAGAAGATTCAAGAGGCTTATACATTGCATCTTCAAAAGCTAGCTATTGTACCGGTTGAAACAAGGACTTTTGTGCCCAAAAATCTTTATAATAGCATTCGCATATCAAATCAAGAGGATAATGGAGTGGCTGATATTGGGAAGTAATTAGAAGACTTGCCTTTGGTAGTTGAATTACCAATTAAGGAAATTATTAATGCCTTATTTGCTTCATTTTATATTTAATAGCATTTATTAATAGTTTGTATGAATTGCCTTATATTCTTCAATTTGTATTTAATAGCATTTATTGGCATTTATTAGTGGTTGGTGGCTGAACTTTATTTTGTTAGGGTTATCTTCTAGGCCTATTTAAAGGCATGTAATATTCATGTTTGAGGGATTTTGGTTGAATACAGAAAAAACCTTTGTGTTTTCTTGATACCCTTTTGGTGTTATTCTTTTTCAAATCTTGCTTTAGGTTTGATGTTTAAACCGATTCATTGAATTAGTTTTGATCAAGCTAATTCTGGAGTGAATTGTCTTGGTATCTAAGAGTGACCATCATAGATTCCAAGTTCGATCTAAGAGTCATTCATCTTCTAACCAGCTCTTGGTTGGAATCAATCCGTTAAGTTAGCTTTCTCTGTGAACGTTTTGCAAGGATTCTAGAAGGACCTCTAGCTTTGCAAATTCCACCATTGTTGGCGCTTATCATTTGGTATCAGAGCATTTGGTCGACGTTCTTTGGCCGCTCTAGAGGTGAAATATTTTTATTGTTATTTTTTTTGTATCAATTTTTTCTCTCTCTCAGATTCTCGAAAAAAAGAAAAAAAAAAGTCAGCCTTTACATTCTTAACCTAGTACCAAAAGCCCACCTTTGAGTGTTAAACACGGTGTCCCTGAGTGAAATTTTTGTGAGAAGTGTGGAGAGGCCCCTTGATAACAAAATGTCACATAATGGAGAAGGAGTACCACCAGTACCAGATCTTAATACAACCATTCTTCAAGCAATTCAAGGTATGATGCAAATGATGATGGAAGATAGACAAGAAAGAAGGACGCAACAACAAAGACAAGAACGAACATTAGAAGAAGATGAAGATATAGTAGTACAAGAAAGACAAGTTGTCGAAGGAAGATGGAGAGGAAGAAATAACCATGCAACTATTATGCAACCTAGAAGGATGGAAAGAGTACATGAAGATAGAGATGGAGGAGTTAAACTCAAAATCCCACCATTTTGTGGAACGGCAGATTCTGAGGCATACTTGCAATGGGAAAGAAAGATAGAGCATGTGTTTGATTGCAACACCTATAGTGAAAATAAGAAGATGAGACTTGCTATTGCCGAATTTACCAATCATGCTGGTGATTGGTACCAACATCTCAAATCCGAGAGAAGAAGAAAAGAGGAGGATCCAATAGAGACATGGGAAGAACTTAAAGAAGCCATGAGAAAAAGGTATGTTTCAAAACATTATGAAAGAAATTTGAAAACTAAATTGCAAGGTTTGAGGCAAGGAACAAAAAGTGTGGCGGAATATTATCAAGAGATGGAAACTATGATGGAAAGAGCAAATGTTAGAGAAGAAGAAGAAGATACCATGTCTAGATTCCTTGGAGGTTTGAATCGAGAAATTGCTCATCTTGTTGACAGAAATCCACCACCATATCTGGAAGACATGTATCATTATGCTCTCAAAATTGAAGACCAATTGAAAGAAGAAAAAGAGCATTAAAAAAGGTACACATCACGAACTAACACCTTTTCAAATTCTAACACTTGGAACAAGGATAGTTTTGTGAATAGAAATGAATCAATGTCACCAAAAGAAAAGTTTGTAGCTGCTAAAAGAGTGGAAGCTGAGAGTTCCATTGGTAAAAAGAATGAAGCTTCAAAGACGGTAAAGGAGAAGTCTAGTTCTATTCAATGTTCGAAGTGCAAAGGGTTTGGACACATGGGCAAAGAGTGTGCTAATAAAAAAGTTATGGTGATAAGGAATGGTATACTTGATTCAGATGATGAATGTGAAGATCATGATTCACAGCTTGTGGAAGAAATCGCAGCATATGATGATGAGTATGTTGAAGAAGGTAATTCCATATCTTTGATCAAAAGAAGGGTACTCAATGTTCAAATCAAGGAAGAGAAATTTGAAGATCAAAGGGAAAACTTGTTCCACACAAGATGTTTGGTCAAAGGACCATGCAACTTGGTGATTGATAGTGGAAGTTGCCCAAATGTGGTAAGCAGCTTCCTTGTAAAAAGACTTCAACTCTCTGTCCATCCCCATCCAAAACCATACAAACTTCATTGGTTAACAAACAAAGAAGAAATTAAGGTGAACTCCCAAGCTCTTATTTCTTTTACTCTTGGAAGATATAAAGATGAAGTTCTTTATGATGTCGTACCAATGCATGCGGGGGACATCTTGATCGGCCGACCTTGGCAATATGATAGAAAGGTAACATTTGATGGTTTCATGAACAAGTATACTTTTACTTTGTGTGGGAAGAAATTTACTTTACTTCCATTGTCTCCATATGAAGTACATTGTGACCAATTGAAATTAGAGAAAAAAAGAAAAGAATCTGAAGAACAACAGTGGAGAGAAGAAACTAAGGTAAAGGTGAGAAAAAAAAAAGTGGAAAAAAAAAAAACAATATTCAATTCTTGTCCGGAAAGAACGAAGAATTTGATTTGAGGACAAATCCTTATAAAGAAAGGGAGGATGATATGAATCCAACAACTGATCACGTGCATGTACCCGAAGGACCGATTACAAGAAGCAAGGTTAAGAAGATTCAAGAGGCTTATACATTGCATCTTCAAAAGCTAGCTATTGTACCGGTTGAAACAAGGACTTTTGTGCCCAAAAATCTTTATAATAGCATTCGCATATCAAATCAAGAGGATAATGGAGTGGCTGATATTGGGAAGTAATTAGAAGACTTGCCTTTGGTAGTTGAATTACCAATTAAGGAAATTATTAATGCCTTATTTGCTTCATTTTATATTTAATAGCATTTATTAATAGTTTGTATGAATTGCCTTATATTCTTCAATTTGTATTTAATAGCATTTATTGGCATTTATTAGTGGTTGGTGGCTGAACTTTATTTTGTTAGGGTTATCTTCTAGGCCTATTTAAAGGCATGTAATATTCATGTTTGAGGGATTTTGGTTGAATACAGAAAAAACCTTTGTGTTTTCTTGATACCCTTTTGGTGTTATTCTTTTTCAAATCTTGCTTTAGGTTTGATGTTTAAACCGATTCATTGAATTAGTTTTGATCAAGCTAATTCTGGAGTGAATTGTCTTGGTATCTAAGAGTGACCATCATAGATTCCAAGTTCGATCTAAGAGTCATTCATCTTCTAACCAGCTCTTGGTTGGAATCAATCCGTTAAGTTAGCTTTCTCTGTGAACGTTTTGCAAGGATTCTAGAAGGACCTCTAGCTTTGCAAATTCCACCATTGTTGGCGCTTATCATTTGGTATCAGAGCATTTGGTCGACGTTCTTTGGCCGCTCTAGAGGTGAAATATTTTTATTGTTATTTTTTTTGTATCAATTTTTTCTCTCTCTCAGATTCTCGAAAAAAAGAAAAAAAAAAGTCAGCCTTTACATTCTTAACCTAGTACCAAAAGCCCACCTTTGAGTGTTAAACACGGTGTCCCTGAGTGAAATTTTTGTGAGAAGTGTGGAGAGGCCCCTTGATAACAAAATGTCACATAATGGAGAAGGAGTACCACCAGTACCAGATCTTAATACAACCATTCTTCAAGCAATTCAAGGTATGATGCAAATGATGATGGAAGATAGACAAGAAAGAAGGACGCAACAACAAAGACAAGAACGAACATTAGAAGAAGATGAAGATATAGTAGTACAAGAAAGACAAGTTGTCGAAGGAAGATGGAGAGGAAGAAATAACCATGCAACTATTATGCAACCTAGAAGGATGGAAAGAGTACATGAAGATAGAGATGGAGGAGTTAAACTCAAAATCCCACCATTTTGTGGAACGGCAGATTCTGAGGCATACTTGCAATGGGAAAGAAAGATAGAGCATGTGTTTGATTGCAACACCTATAGTGAAAATAAGAAGATGAGACTTGCTATTGCCGAATTTACCAATCATGCTGGTGATTGGTACCAACATCTCAAATCCGAGAGAAGAAGAAAAGAGGAGGATCCAATAGAGACATGGGAAGAACTTAAAGAAGCCATGAGAAAAAGGTATGTTTCAAAACATTATGAAAGAAATTTGAAAACTAAATTGCAAGGTTTGAGGCAAGGAACAAAAAGTGTGGCGGAATATTATCAAGAGATGGAAACTATGATGGAAAGAGCAAATGTTAGAGAAGAAGAAGAAGATACCATGTCTAGATTCCTTGGAGGTTTGAATCGAGAAATTGCTCATCTTGTTGACAGAAATCCACCACCATATCTGGAAGACATGTATCATTATGCTCTCAAAATTGAAGACCAATTGAAAGAAGAAAAAGAGCATTCAAAAAGGTACACATCACGAACTAACACCTTTTCAAATTCTAACACTTGGAACAAGGATAGTTTTGTGAATAGAAATGAATCAATGTCACCAAAAGAAAAGTTTGTAGCTGCTAAAAGAGTGGAAGCTGAGAGTTCCATTGGTAAAAAGAATGAAGCTTCAAAGACGGTAAAGGAGAAGTCTAGTTCTATTCAATGTTCGAAGTGCAAAGGGTTTGGACACATGGGCAAAGAGTGTGCTAATAAAAAAGTTATGGTGATAAGGAATGGTATACTTGATTCAGATGATGAATGTGAAGATCATGATTCACAGCTTGTGGAAGAAATCGCAGCATATGATGATGAGTATGTTGAAGAAGGTAATTCCATATCTTTGATCAAAAGAAGGGTACTCAATGTTCAAATCAAGGAAGAGAAATTTGAAGATCAAAGGGAAAACTTGTTCCACACAAGATGTTTGGTCAAAGGACCATGCAACTTGGTGATTGATAGTGGAAGTTGCCCAAATGTGGTAAGCAGCTTCCTTGTAAAAAGACTTCAACTCTCTGTCCATCCCCATCCAAAACCATACAAACTTCATTGGTTAACAAACAAAGAAGAAATTAAGGTGAACTCCCAAGCTCTTATTTCTTTTACTCTTGGAAGATATAAAGATGAAGTTCTTTATGATGTCGTACCAATGCATGCGGGGGACATCTTGATCGGCCGACCTTGGCAATATGATAGAAAGGTAACATTTGATGGTTTCATGAACAAGTATACTTTTACTTTGTGTGGGAAGAAATTTACTTTACTTCCATTGTCTCCATATGAAGTACATTGTGACCAATTGAAATTAGAGAAAAAAAGAAAAGAATCTGAAGAACAACAGTGGAGAGAAGAAACTAAGGTAAAGGTGAGAAAAAAAAAAGTGGAAAAAAAAAAACAATATTCAATTCTTGTCCGGAAAGAACGAAGAATTTGATTTGAGGACAAATCCTTATAAAGAAAGGGAGGATGATATGAATCCAACAACTGATCACGTGCATGTACCCGAAGGACCGATTACAAGAAGCAAGGTTAAGAAGATTCAAGAGGCTTATACATTGCATCTTCAAAAGCTAGCTATTGTACCGGTTGAAACAAGGACTTTTGTGCCCAAAAATCTTTATAATAGCATTCGCATATCAAATCAAGAGGATAATGGAGTGGCTGATATTGGGAAGTAATTAGAAGACTTGCCTTTGGTAGTTGAATTACCAATTAAGGAAATTATTAATGCCTTATTTGCTTCATTTTATATTTAATAGCATTTATTAATAGTTTGTATGAATTGCCTTATATTCTTCAATTTGTATTTAATAGCATTTATTGGCATTTATTAGTGGTTGGTGGCTGAACTTTATTTTGTTAGGGTTATCTTCTAGGCCTATTTAAAGGCATGTAATATTCATGTTTGAGGGATTTTGGTTGAATACAGAAAAAACCTTTGTGTTTTCTTGATACCCTTTTGGTGTTATTCTTTTTCAAATCTTGCTTTAGGTTTGATGTTTAAACCGATTCATTGAATTAGTTTTGATCAAGCTAATTCTGGAGTGAATTGTCTTGGTATCTAAGAGTGACCATCATAGATTCCAAGTTCGATCTAAGAGTCATTCATCTTCTAACCAGCTCTTGGTTGGAATCAATCCGTTAAGTTAGCTTTCTCTGTGAACGTTTTGCAAGGATTCTAGAAGGACCTCTAGCTTTGCAAATTCCACCATTGTTGGCGCTTATCATTTGGTATCAGAGCATTTGGTCGACGTTCTTTGGCCGCTCTAGAGGTGAAATATTTTTATTGTTATTTTTTTTGTATCAATTTTTTCTCTCTCTCAGATTCTCGAAAAAAAGAAAAAAAAAAGTCAGCCTTTACATTCTTAACCTAGTACCAAAAGCCCACCTTTGAGTGTTAAACACGGTGTCCCTGAGTGAAATTTTTGTGAGAAGTGTGGAGAGGCCCCTTGATAACAAAATGTCACATAATGGAGAAGGAGTACCACCAGTACCAGATCTTAATACAACCATTCTTCAAGCAATTCAAGGTATGATGCAAATGATGATGGAAGATAGACAAGAAAGAAGGACGCAACAACAAAGACAAGAACGAACATTAGAAGAAGATGAAGATATAGTAGTACAAGAAAGACAAGTTGTCGAAGGAAGATGGAGAGGAAGAAATAACCATGCAACTATTATGCAACCTAGAAGGATGGAAAGAGTACATGAAGATAGAGATGGAGGAGTTAAACTCAAAATCCCACCATTTTGTGGAACGGCAGATTCTGAGGCATACTTGCAATGGGAAAGAAAGATAGAGCATGTGTTTGATTGCAACACCTATAGTGAAAATAAGAAGATGAGACTTGCTATTGCCGAATTTACCAATCATGCTGGTGATTGGTACCAACATCTCAAATCCGAGAGAAGAAGAAAAGAGGAGGATCCAATAGAGACATGGGAAGAACTTAAAGAAGCCATGAGAAAAAGGTATGTTTCAAAACATTATGAAAGAAATTTGAAAACTAAATTGCAAGGTTTGAGGCAAGGAACAAAAAGTGTGGCGGAATATTATCAAGAGATGGAAACTATGATGGAAAGAGCAAATGTTAGAGAAGAAGAAGAAGATACCATGTCTAGATTCCTTGGAGGTTTGAATCGAGAAATTGCTCATCTTGTTGACAGAAATCCACCACCATATCTGGAAGACATGTATCATTATGCTCTCAAAATTGAAGACCAATTGAAAGAAGAAAAAGAGCATTCAAAAAGGTACACATCACGAACTAACACCTTTTCAAATTCTAACACTTGGAACAAGGATAGTTTTGTGAATAGAAATGAATCAATGTCACCAAAAGAAAAGTTTGTAGCTGCTAAAAGAGTGGAAGCTGAGAGTTCCATTGGTAAAAAGAATGAAGCTTCAAAGACGGTAAAGGAGAAGTCTAGTTCTATTCAATGTTCGAAGTGCAAAGGGTTTGGACACATGGGCAAAGAGTGTGCTAATAAAAAAGTTATGGTGATAAGGAATGGTATACTTGATTCAGATGATGAATGTGAAGATCATGATTCACAGCTTGTGGAAGAAATCGCAGCATATGATGATGAGTATGTTGAAGAAGGTAATTCCATATCTTTGATCAAAAGAAGGGTACTCAATGTTCAAATCAAGGAAGAGAAATTTGAAGATCAAAGGGAAAACTTGTTCCACACAAGATGTTTGGTCAAAGGACCATGCAACTTGGTGATTGATAGTGGAAGTTGCCCAAATGTGGTAAGCAGCTTCCTTGTAAAAAGACTTCAACTCTCTGTCCATCCCCATCCAAAACCATACAAACTTCATTGGTTAACAAACAAAGAAGAAATTAAGGTGAACTCCCAAGCTCTTATTTCTTTTACTCTTGGAAGATATAAAGATGAAGTTCTTTATGATGTCGTACCAATGCATGCGGGGGACATCTTGATCGGCCGACCTTGGCAATATGATAGAAAGGTAACATTTGATGGTTTCATGAACAAGTATACTTTTACTTTGTGTGGGAAGAAATTTACTTTACTTCCATTGTCTCCATATGAAGTACATTGTGACCAATTGAAATTAGAGAAAAAAAGAAAAGAATCTGAAGAACAACAGTGGAGAGAAGAAACTAAGGTAAAGGTGAGAAAAAAAAAAGTGGAAAAAAAAAAAACAATATTCAATTCTTGTCCGGAAAGAACGAAGAATTTGATTTGAGGACAAATCCTTATAAAGAAAGGGAGGATGATATGAATCCAACAACTGATCACGTGCATGTACCCGAAGGACCGATTACAAGAAGCAAGGTTAAGAAGATTCAAGAGGCTTATACATTGCATCTTCAAAAGCTAGCTATTGTACCGGTTGAAACAAGGACTTTTGTGCCCAAAAATCTTTATAATAGCATTCGCATATCAAATCAAGAGGATAATGGAGTGGCTGATATTGGGAAGTAATTAGAAGACTTGCCTTTGGTAGTTGAATTACCAATTAAGGAAATTATTAATGCCTTATTTGCTTCATTTTATATTTAATAGCATTTATTAATAGTTTGTATGAATTGCCTTATATTCTTCAATTTGTATTTAATAGCATTTATTGGCATTTATTAGTGGTTGGTGGCTGAACTTTATTTTGTTAGGGTTATCTTCTAGGCCTATTTAAAGGCATGTAATATTCATGTTTGAGGGATTTTGGTTGAATACAGAAAAAACCTTTGTGTTTTCTTGATACCCTTTTGGTGTTATTCTTTTTCAAATCTTGCTTTAGGTTTGATGTTTAAACCGATTCATTGAATTAGTTTTGATCAAGCTAATTCTGGAGTGAATTGTCTTGGTATCTAAGAGTGACCATCATAGATTCCAAGTTCGATCTAAGAGTCATTCATCTTCTAACCAGCTCTTGGTTGGAATCAATCCGTTAAGTTAGCTTTCTCTGTGAACGTTTTGCAAGGATTCTAGAAGGACCTCTAGCTTTGCAAATTCCACCATTGTTGGCGCTTATCATTTGGTATCAGAGCATTTGGTCGACGTTCTTTGGCCGCTCTAGAGGTGAAATATTTTTATTGTTATTTTTTTTGTATCAATTTTTTCTCTCTCTCAGATTCTCGAAAAAAAGAAAAAAAAAAAGTCAGCCTTTACATTCTTAAACTAGTACCAAAAGCCCACCTTTGAGTGTTAAACACGGTGTCCCTGAGTGAAATTTTTGTGAGAAGTGTGGAGAGGCCCCTTGATAACAAAATGTCACATAATGGAGAAGGAGTACCACCAGTACCAGATCTTAATACAACCATTCTTCAAGCAATTCAAGGTATGATGCAAATGATGATGGAAGATAGACAAGAAAGAAGGTCGCAACAACAAAGACAAGAACGAACATTAGAAGAAGATGAAGATATAGTAGTACAAGAAAGACAAGTTGTCGAAGGAAGATGGAGAGGAAGAAATAACCATGCAACTATTATGCAACCTAGAAGGATGGAAAGAGTACATGAAGATAGAGATGGAGGAGTTAAACTCAAAATCCCACCATTTTGTGGAACGGCAGATTCTGAGGCATACTTGCAATGGGAAAGAAAGATAGAGCATGTGTTTGATTGCAACACCTATAGTGAAAATAAGAAGATGAGACTTGCTATTGCCGAATTTACCAATCATGCTGGTGATTGGTACCAACATCTCAAATCCGAGAGAAGAAGAAAAGAGGAGGATCCAATAGAGACATGGGAAGAACTTAAAGAAGCCATGAGAAAAAGGTATGTTTCAAAACATTATGAAAGAAATTTGAAAACTAAATTGCAAGGTTTGAGGCAAGGAACAAAAAGTGTGGCGGAATATTATCAAGAGATGGAAACTATGATGGAAAGAGCAAATGTTAGAGAAGAAGAAGAAGATACCATGTCTAGATTCCTTGGAGGTTTGAATCGAGAAATTGCTCATCTTGTTGACAGAAATCCACCACCATATCTGGAAGACATGTATCATTATGCTCTCAAAATTGAAGACCAATTGAAAGAAGAAAAAGAGCATTCAAAAAGGTACACATCACGAACTAACACCTTTTCAAATTCTAACACTTGGAACAAGGATAGTTTTGTGAATAGAAATGAATCAATGTCACCAAAAGAAAAGTTTGTAGCTGCTAAAAGAGTGGAAGCTGAGAGTTCCATTGGTAAAAAGAATGAAGCTTCAAAGACGGTAAAGGAGAAGTCTAGTTCTATTCAATGTTCGAAGTGCAAAGGGTTTGGACACATGGGCAAAGAGTGTGCTAATAAAAAAGTTATGGTGATAAGGAATGGTATACTTGATTCAGATGATGAATGTGAAGATCATGATTCACAGCTTGTGGAAGAAATCGCAGCATATGATGATGAGTATGTTGAAGAAGGTAATTCCATATCTTTGATCAAAAGAAGGGTACTCAATGTTCAAATCAAGGAAGAGAAATTTGAAGATCAAAGGGAAAACTTGTTCCACACAAGATGTTTGGTCAAAGGACCATGCAACTTGGTGATTGATAGTGGAAGTTGCCCAAATGTGGTAAGCAGCTTCCTTGTAAAAAGACTTCAACTCTCTGTCCATCCCCATCCAAAACCATACAAACTTCATTGGTTAACAAACAAAGAAGAAATTAAGGTGAACTCCCAAGCTCTTATTTCTTTTACTCTTGGAAGATATAAAGATGAAGTTCTTTATGATGTCGTACCAATGCATGCGGGGGACATCTTGATCGGCCGACCTTGGCAATATGATAGAAAGGTAACATTTGATGGTTTCATGAACAAGTATACTTTTACTTTGTGTGGGAAGAAATTTACTTTACTTCCATTGTCTCCATATGAAGTACATTGTGACCAATTGAAATTAGAGAAAAAAAGAAAAGAATCTGAAGAACAACAGTGGAGAGAAGAAACTAAGGTAAAGGTGAGAAAAAAAAAAAGTGGAAAAAAAAAAACAATATTCAATTCTTGTCCGGAAAGAACGAAGAATTTGATTTGAGGACAAATCCTTATAAAGAAAGGGAGGATGATATGAATCCAACAACTGATCACGTGCATGTACCCGAAGGACCGATTACAAGAAGCAAGGTTAAGAAGATTCAAGAGGCTTATACATTGCATCTTCAAAAGCTAGCTATTGTACCGGTTGAAACAAGGACTTTTGTGCCCAAAAATCTTTATAATAGCATTCGCATATCAAATCAAGAGGATAATGGAGTGGCTGATATTGGGAAGTAATTAGAAGACTTGCCTTTGGTAGTTGAATTACCAATTAAGGAAATTATTAATGCCTTATTTGCTTCATTTTATATTTAATAGCATTTATTAATAGTTTGTATGAATTGCCTTATATTCTTCAATTTGTATTTAATAGCATTTATTGGCATTTATTAGTGGTTGGTGGCTGAACTTTATTTTGTTAGGGTTATCTTCTAGGCCTATTTAAAGGCATGTAATATTCATGTTTGAGGGATTTTGGTTGAATACAGAAAAAACCTTTGTGTTTTCTTGATACCCTTTTGGTGTTATTCTTTTTCAAATCTTGCTTTAGGTTTGATGTTTAAACCGATTCATTGAATTAGTTTTGATCAAGCTAATTCTGGAGTGAATTGTCTTGGTATCTAAGAGTGACCATCATAGATTCCAAGTTCGATCTAAGAGTCATTCATCTTCTAACCAGCTCTTGGTTGGAATCAATCCGTTAAGTTAGCTTTCTCTGTGAACGTTTTGCAAGGATTCTAGAAGGACCTCTAGCTTTGCAAATTCCACCATTGTTGGCGCTTATCATTTGGTATCAGAGCATTTGGTCGACGTTCTTTGGCCGCTCTAGAGGTGAAATATTTTTATTGTTATTTTTTTTGTATCAATTTTTTCTCTCTCTCAGATTCTCGAAAAAAAGAAAAAAAAAAGTCAGCCTTTACATTCTTAACCTAGTACCAAAAGCCCACCTTTGAGTGTTAAACACGGTGTCCCTGAGTGAAATTTTTGTGAGAAGTGTGGAGAGGCCCCTTGATAACAAAATGTCACATAATGGAGAAGGAGTACCACCAGTACCAGATCTTAATACAACCATTCTTCAAGCAATTCAAGGTATGATGCAAATGATGATGGAAGATAGACAAGAAAGAAGGACGCAACAACAAAGACAAGAACGAACATTAGAAGAAGATGAAGATATAGTAGTACAAGAAAGACAAGTTGTCGAAGGAAGATGGAGAGGAAGAAATAACCATGCAACTATTATGCAACCTAGAAGGATGGAAAGAGTACATGAAGATAGAGATGGAGGAGTTAAACTCAAAATCCCACCATTTTGTGGAACGGCAGATTCTGAGGCATACTTGCAATGGGAAAGAAAGATAGAGCATGTGTTTGATTGCAACACCTATAGTGAAAATAAGAAGATGAGACTTGCTATTGCCGAATTTACCAATCATGCTGGTGATTGGTACCAACATCTCAAATCCGAGAGAAGAAGAAAAGAGGAGGATCCAATAGAGACATGGGAAGAACTTAAAGAAGCCATGAGAAAAAGGTATGTTTCAAAACATTATGAAAGAAATTTGAAAACTAAATTGCAAGGTTTGAGGCAAGGAACAAAAAGTGTGGCGGAATATTATCAAGAGATGGAAACTATGATGGAAAGAGCAAATGTTAGAGAAGAAGAAGAAGATACCATGTCTAGATTCCTTGGAGGTTTGAATCGAGAAATTGCTCATCTTGTTGACAGAAATCCACCACCATATCTGGAAGACATGTATCATTATGCTCTCAAAATTGAAGACCAATTGAAAGAAGAAAAAGAGCATTCAAAAAGGTACACATCACGAACTAACACCTTTTCAAATTCTAACACTTGGAACAAGGATAGTTTTGTGAATAGAAATGAATCAATGTCACCAAAAGAAAAGTTTGTAGCTGCTAAAAGAGTGGAAGCTGAGAGTTCCATTGGTAAAAAGAATGAAGCTTCAAAGACGGTAAAGGAGAAGTCTAGTTCTATTCAATGTTCGAAGTGCAAAGGGTTTGGACACATGGGCAAAGAGTGTGCTAATAAAAAAGTTATGGTGATAAGGAATGGTATACTTGATTCAGATGATGAATGTGAAGATCATGATTCACAGCTTGTGGAAGAAATCGCAGCATATGATGATGAGTATGTTGAAGAAGGTAATTCCATATCTTTGATCAAAAGAAGGGTACTCAATGTTCAAATCAAGGAAGAGAAATTTGAAGATCAAAGGGAAAACTTGTTCCACACAAGATGTTTGGTCAAAGGACCATGCAACTTGGTGATTGATAGTGGAAGTTGCCCAAATGTGGTAAGCAGCTTCCTTGTAAAAAGACTTCAACTCTCTGTCCATCCCCATCCAAAACCATACAAACTTCATTGGTTAACAAACAAAGAAGAAATTAAGGTGAACTCCCAAGCTCTTATTTCTTTTACTCTTGGAAGATATAAAGATGAAGTTCTTTATGATGTCGTACCAATGCATGCGGGGGACATCTTGATCGGCCGACCTTGGCAATATGATAGAAAGGTAACATTTGATGGTTTCATGAACAAGTATACTTTTACTTTGTGTGGGAAGAAATTTACTTTACTTCCATTGTCTCCATATGAAGTACATTGTGACCAATTGAAATTAGAGAAAAAAAGAAAAGAATCTGAAGAACAACATTGGAGAGAAGAAACTAAGGTAAAGGTGAGAAAAAAAAAGTGGAAAAAAAAAAACAATATTCAATTCTGGTCCGGAAAGAACGAAGAATTTGATTTGAGGACAAATCCTTATAAAGAAAGGGAGGATGATATGAATCCAACAACTGATCACGTGCATGTACCCGAAGGACCGATTACAAGAAGCAAGGTTAAGAAGATTCAAGAGGCTTATACATTGCATCTTCAAAAGCTAGCTATTGTACCGGTTGAAACAAGGACTTTTGTGCCCAAAAATCTTTATAATAGCATTCGCATATCAAATCAAGAGGATAATGGAGTGGCTGATATTGGGAAGTAATTAGAAGACTTGCCTTTGGTAGTTGAATTACCAATTAAGGAAATTATTAATGCCTTATTTGCTTCATTTTATATTTAATAGCATTTATTAATAGTTTGTATGAATTGCCTTATATTCTTCAATTTGTATTTAATAGCATTTATTGGCATTTATTAGTGGTTGGTGGCTGAACTTTATTTTGTTAGGGTTATCTTCTAGGCCTATTTAAAGGCATGTAATATTCATGTTTGAGGGATTTTGGTTGAATACAGAAAAAACCTTTGTGTTTTCTTGATACCCTTTTGGTGTTATTCTTTTTCAAATCTTGCTTTAGGTTTGATGTTTAAACCGATTCATTGAATTAGTTTTGATCAAGCTAATTCTGGAGTGAATTGTCTTGGTATCTAAGAGTGACCATCATAGATTCCAAGTTCGATCTAAGAGTCATTCATCTTCTAACCAGCTCTTGGTTGGAATCAATCCGTTAAGTTAGCTTTCTCTGTGAACGTTTTGCAAGGATTCTAGAAGGACCTCTAGCTTTGCAAATTCCACCATTGTTGGCGCTTATCATTTGGTATCAGAGCATTTGGTCGACGTTCTTTGGCCGCTCTAGAGGTGAAATATTTTTATTGTTATTTTTTTTGTATCAATTTTTTCTCTCTCTCAGATTCTCGAAAAAAAGAAAAAAAAAAGTCAGCCTTTACATTCTTAACCTAGTACCAAAAGCCCACCTTTGAGTGTTAAACACGGTGTCCCTGAGTGAAATTTTTGTGAGAAGTGTGGAGAGGCCCCTTGATAACAAAATGTCACATAATGGAGAAGGAGTACCACCAGTACCAGATCTTAATACAACCATTCTTCAAGCAATTCAAGGTATGATGCAAATGATGATGGAAGATAGACAAGAAAGAAGGACGCAACAACAAAGACAAGAACGAACATTAGAAGAAGATGAAGATATAGTAGTACAAGAAAGACAAGTTGTCGAAGGAAGATGGAGAGGAAGAAATAACCATGCAACTATTATGCAACCTAGAAGGATGGAAAGAGTACATGAAGATAGAGATGGAGGAGTTAAACTCAAAATCCCACCATTTTGTGGAACGGCAGATTCTGAGGCATACTTGCAATGGGAAAGAAAGATAGAGCATGTGTTTGATTGCAACACCTATAGTGAAAATAAGAAGATGAGACTTGCTATTGCCGAATTTACCAATCATGCTGGTGATTGGTACCAACATCTCAAATCCGAGAGAAGAAGAAAAGAGGAGGATCCAATAGAGACATGGGAAGAACTTAAAGAAGCCATGAGAAAAAGGTATGTTTCAAAACATTATGAAAGAAATTTGAAAACTAAATTGCAAGGTTTGAGGCAAGGAACAAAAAGTGTGGCGGAATATTATCAAGAGATGGAAACTATGATGGAAAGAGCAAATGTTAGAGAAGAAGAAGAAGATACCATGTCTAGATTCCTTGGAGGTTTGAATCGAGAAATTGCTCATCTTGTTGACAGAAATCCACCACCATATCTGGAAGACATGTATCATTATGCTCTCAAAATTGAAGACCAATTGAAAGAAGAAAAAGAGCATTAAAAAAGGTACACATCACGAACTAACACCTTTTCAAATTCTAACACTTGGAACAAGGATAGTTTTGTGAATAGAAATGAATCAATGTCACCAAAAGAAAAGTTTGTAGCTGCTAAAAGAGTGGAAGCTGAGAGTTCCATTGGTAAAAAGAATGAAGCTTCAAAGACGGTAAAGGAGAAGTCTAGTTCTATTCAATGTTCGAAGTGCAAAGGGTTTGGACACATGGGCAAAGAGTGTGCTAATAAAAAAGTTATGGTGATAAGGAATGGTATACTTGATTCAGATGATGAATGTGAAGATCATGATTCACAGCTTGTGGAAGAAATCGCAGCATATGATGATGAGTATGTTGAAGAAGGTAATTCCATATCTTTGATCAAAAGAAGGGTACTCAATGTTCAAATCAAGGAAGAGAAATTTGAAGATCAAAGGGAAAACTTGTTCCACACAAGATGTTTGGTCAAAGGACCATGCAACTTGGTGATTGATAGTGGAAGTTGCCCAAATGTGGTAAGCAGCTTCCTTGTAAAAAGACTTCAACTCTCTGTCCATCCCCATCCAAAACCATACAAACTTCATTGGTTAACAAACAAAGAAGAAACTAAGGTGAACTCCCAAGCTCTTATTTCTTTTACTCTTGGAAGATATAAAGATGAAGTTCTTTATGATGTCGTACCAATGCATGCGGGGGACATCTTGATCGGCCGACCTTGGCAATATGATAGAAAGGTAACATTTGATGGTTTCATGAACAAGTATACTTTTACTTTGTGTGGGAAGAAATTTACTTTACTTCCATTGTCTCCATATGAAGTACATTGTGACCAATTGAAATTAGAGAAAAAAAGAAAAGAATCTGAAGAACAACAGTGGAGAGAAGAAACTAAGGTAAAGGTGAGAAAAAAAAAAGTGGAAAAAAAAAACAATATTCAATTCTTGTCCGGAAAGAACGAAGAATTTGATTTGAGGACAAATCCTTATAAAGAAAGGGAGGATGATATGAATCCAACAACTGATCACGTGCATGTACCCGAAGGACCGATTACAAGAAGCAAGGTTAAGAAGATTCAAGAGGCTTATACATTGCATCTTCAAAAGCTAGCTATTGTACCGGTTGAAACAAGGACTTTTGTGCCCAAAAATCTTTATAATAGCATTCGCATATCAAATCAAGAGGATAATGGAGTGGCTGATATTGGGAAGTAATTAGAAGACTTGCCTTTGGTAGTTGAATTACCAATTAAGGAAATTATTAATGCCTTATTTGCTTCATTTTATATTTAATAGCATTTATTAATAGTTTGTATGAATTGCCTTATATTCTTCAATTTGTATTTAATAGCATTTATTGGCATTTATTAGTGGTTGGTGGCTGAACTTTATTTTGTTAGGGTTATCTTCTAGGCCTATTTAAAGGCATGTAATATTCATGTTTGAGGGATTTTGGTTGAATACAGAAAAAACCTTTGTGTTTTCTTGATACCCTTTTGGTGTTATTCTTTTTCAAATCTTGCTTTAGGTTTGATGTTTAAACCGATTCATTGAATTAGTTTTGATCAAGCTAATTCTGGAGTGAATTGTCTTGGTATCTAAGAGTGACCATCATAGATTCCAAGTTCGATCTAAGAGTCATTCATCTTCTAACCAGCTCTTGGTTGGAATCAATCCGTTAAGTTAGCTTTCTCTGTGAACGTTTTGCAAGGATTCTAGAAGGACCTCTAGCTTTGCAAATTCCACCATTGTTGGCGCTTATCATTTGGTATCAGAGCATTTGGTCGACGTTCTTTGGCCGCTCTAGAGGTGAAATATTTTTATTGTTATTTTTTTTGTATCAATTTTTTCTCTCTCTCAGATTCTCGAAAAAAAGAAAAAAAAAAGTCAGCCTTTACATTCTTAACCTAGTACCAAAAGCCCACCTTTGAGTGTTAAACACGGTGTCCCTGAGTGAAATTTTTGTGAGAAGTGTGGAGAGGCCCCTTGATAACAAAATGTCACATAATGGAGAAGGAGTACCACCAGTACCAGATCTTAATACAACCATTCTTCAAGCAATTCAAGGTATGATGCAAATGATGATGGAAGATAGACAAGAAAGAAGGACGCAACAACAAAGACAAGAACGAACATTAGAAGAAGATGAAGATATAGTAGTACAAGAAAGACAAGTTGTCGAAGGAAGATGGAGAGGAAGAAATAACCATGCAACTATTATGCAACCTAGAAGGATGGAAAGAGTACATGAAGATAGAGATGGAGGAGTTAAACTCAAAATCCCACCATTTTGTGGAACGGCAGATTCTGAGGCATACTTGCAATGGGAAAGAAAGATAGAGCATGTGTTTGATTGCAACACCTATAGTGAAAATAAGAAGATGAGACTTGCTATTGCCGAATTTACCAATCATGCTGGTGATTGGTACCAACATCTCAAATCCGAGAGAAGAAGAAAAGAGGAGGATCCAATAGAGACATGGGAAGAACTTAAAGAAGCCATGAGAAAAAGGTATGTTTCAAAACATTATGAAAGAAATTTGAAAACTAAATTGCAAGGTTTGAGGCAAGGAACAAAAAGTGTGGCGGAATATTATCAAGAGATGGAAACTATGATGGAAAGAGCAAATGTTAGAGAAGAAGAAGAAGATACCATGTCTAGATTCCTTGGAGGTTTGAATCGAGAAATTGCTCATCTTGTTGACAGAAATCCACCACCATATCTGGAAGACATGTATCATTATGCTCTCAAAATTGAAGACCAATTGAAAGAAGAAAAAGAGCATTCAAAAAGGTACACATCACGAACTAACACCTTTTCAAATTCTAACACTTGGAACAAGGATAGTTTTGTGAATAGAAATGAATCAATGTCACCAAAAGAAAAGTTTGTAGCTGCTAAAAGAGTGGAAGCTGAGAGTTCCATTGGTAAAAAGAATGAAGCTTCAAAGACGGTAAAGGAGAAGTCTAGTTCTATTCAATGTTCGAAGTGCAAAGGGTTTGGACACATGGGCAAAGAGTGTGCTAATAAAAAAGTTATGGTGATAAGGAATGGTATACTTGATTCAGATGATGAATGTGAAGATCATGATTCACAGCTTGTGGAAGAAATCGCAGCATATGATGATGAGTATGTTGAAGAAGGTAATTCCATATCTTTGATCAAAAGAAGGGTACTCAATGTTCAAATCAAGGAAGAGAAATTTGAAGATCAAAGGGAAAACTTGTTCCACACAAGATGTTTGGTCAAAGGACCATGCAACTTGGTGATTGATAGTGGAAGTTGCCCAAATGTGGTAAGCAGCTTCCTTGTAAAAAGACTTCAACTCTCTGTCCATCCCCATCCAAAACCATACAAACTTCATTGGTTAACAAACAAAGAAGAAATTAAGGTGAACTCCCAAGCTCTTATTTCTTTTACTCTTGGAAGATATAAAGATGAAGTTCTTTATGATGTCGTACCAATGCATGCGGGGGACATCTTGATCGGCCGACCTTGGCAATATGATAGAAAGGTAACATTTGATGGTTTCATGAACAAGTATACTTTTACTTTGTGTGGGAAGAAATTTACTTTACTTCCATTGTCTCCATATGAAGTACATTGTGACCAATTGAAATTAGAGAAACAAAGAAAAGAATCTGAAGAACAACAGTGGAGAGAAGAAACTAAGGTAAAGGTGAGAAAAAAAAAAGTGGAAAAAAAAAAACAATATTCAATTCTTGTCCGGAAAGAACGAAGAATTTGATTTGAGGACAAATCCTTATAAAGAAAGGGAGGATGATATGAATCCAACAACTGATCACGTGCATGTACCCGAAGGACCGATTACAAGAAGCAAGGTTAAGAAGATTCAAGAGGCTTATACATTGCATCTTCAAAAGCTAGCTATTGTACCGGTTGAAACAAGGACTTTTGTGCCCAAAAATCTTTATAATAGCATTCGCATATCAAATCAAGAGGATAATGGAGTGGCTGATATTGGGAAGTAATTAGAAGACTTGCCTTTGGTAGTTGAATTACCAATTAAGGAAATTATTAATGCCTTATTTGCTTCATTTTATATTTAATAGCATTTATTAATAGTTTGTATGAATTGCCTTATATTCTTCAATTTGTATTTAATAGCATTTATTGGCATTTATTAGTGGTTGGTGGCTGAACTTTATTTTGTTAGGGTTATCTTCTAGGCCTATTTAAAGGCATGTAATATTCATGTTTGAGGGATTTTGGTTGAATACAGAAAAAACCTTTGTGTTTTCTTGATACCCTTTTGGTGTTATTCTTTTTCAAATCTTGCTTTAGGTTTGATGTTTAAACCGATTCATTGAATTAGTTTTGATCAAGCTAATTCTGGAGTGAATTGTCTTGGTATCTAAGAGTGACCATCATAGATTCCAAGTTCGATCTAAGAGTCATTCATCTTCTAACCAGCTCTTGGTTGGAATCAATCCGTTAAGTTAGCTTTCTCTGTGAACGTTTTGCAAGGATTCTAGAAGGACCTCTAGCTTTGCAAATTCCACCATTGTTGGCGCTTATCATTTGGTATCAGAGCATTTGGTCGACGTTCTTTGGCCGCTCTAGAGGTGAAATATTTTTATTGTTATTTTTTTTGTATCAATTTTTTCTCTCTCTCAGATTCTCGAAAAAAAGAAAAAAAAAAGTCAGCCTTTACATTCTTAACCTAGTACCAAAAGCCCACCTTTGAGTGTTAAACACGGTGTCCCTGAGTGAAATTTTTGTGAGAAGTGTGGAGAGGCCCCTTGATAACAAAATGTCACATAATGGAGAAGGAGTACCACCAGTACCAGATCTTAATACAACCATTCTTCAAGCAATTCAAGGTATGATGCAAATGATGATGGAAGATAGACAAGAAAGAAGGACGCAACAACAAAGACAAGAACGAACATTAGAAGAAGATGAAGATATAGTAGTACAAGAAAGACAAGTTGTCGAAGGAAGATGGAGAGGAAGAAATAACCATGCAACTATTATGCAACCTAGAAGGATGGAAAGAGTACATGAAGATAGAGATGGAGGAGTTAAACTCAAAATCCCACCATTTTGTGGAACGGCAGATTCTGAGGCATACTTGCAATGGGAAAGAAAGATAGAGCATGTGTTTGATTGCAACACCTATAGTGAAAATAAGAAGATGAGACTTGCTATTGCCGAATTTACCAATCATGCTGGTGATTGGTACCAACATCTCAAATCCGAGAGAAGAAGAAAAGAGGAGGATCCAATAGAGACATGGGAAGAACTTAAAGAAGCCATGAGAAAAAGGTATGTTTCAAAACATTATGAAAGAAATTTGAAAACTAAATTGCAAGGTTTGAGGCAAGGAACAAAAAGTGTGGCGGAATATTATCAAGAGATGGAAACTATGATGGAAAGAGCAAATGTTAGAGAAGAAGAAGAAGATACCATGTCTAGATTCCTTGGAGGTTTGAATCGAGAAATTGCTCATCTTGTTGACAGAAATCCACCACCATATCTGGAAGACATGTATCATTATGCTCTCAAAATTGAAGACCAATTGAAAGAAGAAAAAGAGCATTCAAAAAGGTACACATCACGAACTAACACCTTTTCAAATTCTAACACTTGGAACAAGGATAGTTTTGTGAATAGAAATGAATCAATGTCACCAAAAGAAAAGTTTGTAGCTGCTAAAAGAGTGGAAGCTGAGAGTTCCATTGGTAAAAAGAATGAAGCTTCAAAGACGGTAAAGGAGAAGTCTAGTTCTATTCAATGTTCGAAGTGCAAAGGGTTTGGACACATGGGCAAAGAGTGTGCTAATAAAAAAGTTATGGTGATAAGGAATGGTATACTTGATTCAGATGATGAATGTGAAGATCATGATTCACAGCTTGTGGAAGAAATCGCAGCATATGATGATGAGTATGTTGAAGAAGGTAATTCCATATCTTTGATCAAAAGAAGGGTACTCAATGTTCAAATCAAGGAAGAGAAATTTGAAGATCAAAGGGAAAACTTGTTCCACACAAGATGTTTGGTCAAAGGACCATGCAACTTGGTGATTGATAGTGGAAGTTGCCCAAATGTGGTAAGCAGCTTCCTTGTAAAAAGACTTCAACTCTCTGTCCATCCCCATCCAAAACCATACAAACTTCATTGGTTAACAAACAAAGAAGAAATTAAGGTGAACTCCCAAGCTCTTATTTCTTTTACTCTTGGAAGATATAAAGATGAAGTTCTTTATGATGTCGTACCAATGCATGCGGGGGACATCTTGATCGGCCGACCTTGGCAATATGATAGAAAGGTAACATTTGATGGTTTCATGAACAAGTATACTTTTACTTTGTGTGGGAAGAAATTTACTTTACTTCCATTGTCTCCATATGAAGTACATTGTGACCAATTGAAATTAGAGAAAAAAAGAAAAGAATCTGAAGAACAACAGTGGAGAGAAGAAACTAAGGTAAAGGTGAGAAAAAAAAAAGTGGAAAAAAAAAAACAATATTCAATTCTTGTCCGGAAAGAACGAAGAATTTGATTTGAGGACAAATCCTTATAAAGAAAGGGAGGATGATATGAATCCAACAACTGATCACGTGCATGTACCCGAAGGACCGATTACAAGAAGCAAGGTTAAGAAGATTCAAGAGGCTTATACATTGCATCTTCAAAAGCTAGCTATTGTACCGGTTGAAACAAGGACTTTTGTGCCCAAAAATCTTTATAATAGCATTCGCATATCAAATCAAGAGGATAATGGAGTGGCTGATATTGGGAAGTAATTAGAAGACTTGCCTTTGGTAGTTGAATTACCAATTAAGGAAATTATTAATGCCTTATTTGCTTCATTTTATATTTAATAGCATTTATTAATAGTTTGTATGAATTGCCTTATATTCTTCAATTTGTATTTAATAGCATTTATTGGCATTTATTAGTGGTTGGTGGCTGAACTTTATTTTGTTAGGGTTATCTTCTAGGCCTATTTAAAGGCATGTAATATTCATGTTTGAGGGATTTTGGTTGAATACAGAAAAAACCTTTGTGTTTTCTTGATACCCTTTTGGTGTTATTCTTTTTCAAATCTTGCTTTAGGTTTGATGTTTAAACCGATTCATTGAATTAGTTTTGATCAAGCTAATTCTGGAGTGAATTGTCTTGGTATCTAAGAGTGACCATCATAGATTCCAAGTTCGATCTAAGAGTCATTCATCTTCTAACCAGCTCTTGGTTGGAATCAATCCGTTAAGTTAGCTTTCTCTGTGAACGTTTTGCAAGGATTCTAGAAGGACCTCTAGCTTTGCAAATTCCACCATTGTTGGCGCTTATCATTTGGTATCAGAGCATTTGGTCGACGTTCTTTGGCCGCTCTAGAGGTGAAATATTTTTATTGTTATTTTTTTTGTATCAATTTTTTCTCTCTCTCAGATTCTCGAAAAAAAGAAAAAAAAAAAGTCAGCCTTTACATTCTTAAACTAGTACCAAAAGCCCACCTTTGAGTGTTAAACACGGTGTCCCTGAGTGAAATTTTTGTGAGAAGTGTGGAGAGGCCCCTTGATAACAAAATGTCACATAATGGAGAAGGAGTACCACCAGTACCAGATCTTAATACAACCATTCTTCAAGCAATTCAAGGTATGATGCAAATGATGATGGAAGATAGACAAGAAAGAAGGTCGCAACAACAAAGACAAGAACGAACATTAGAAGAAGATGAAGATATAGTAGTACAAGAAAGACAAGTTGTCGAAGGAAGATGGAGAGGAAGAAATAACCATGCAACTATTATGCAACCTAGAAGGATGGAAAGAGTACATGAAGATAGAGATGGAGGAGTTAAACTCAAAATCCCACCATTTTGTGGAACGGCAGATTCTGAGGCATACTTGCAATGGGAAAGAAAGATAGAGCATGTGTTTGATTGCAACACCTATAGTGAAAATAAGAAGATGAGACTTGCTATTGCCGAATTTACCAATCATGCTGGTGATTGGTACCAACATCTCAAATCCGAGAGAAGAAGAAAAGAGGAGGATCCAATAGAGACATGGGAAGAACTTAAAGAAGCCATGAGAAAAAGGTATGTTTCAAAACATTATGAAAGAAATTTGAAAACTAAATTGCAAGGTTTGAGGCAAGGAACAAAAAGTGTGGCGGAATATTATCAAGAGATGGAAACTATGATGGAAAGAGCAAATGTTAGAGAAGAAGAAGAAGATACCATGTCTAGATTCCTTGGAGGTTTGAATCGAGAAATTGCTCATCTTGTTGACAGAAATCCACCACCATATCTGGAAGACATGTATCATTATGCTCTCAAAATTGAAGACCAATTGAAAGAAGAAAAAGAGCATTAAAAAAGGTACACATCACGAACTAACACCTTTTCAAATTCTAACACTTGGAACAAGGATAGTTTTGTGAATAGAAATGAATCAATGTCACCAAAAGAAAAGTTTGTAGCTGCTAAAAGAGTGGAAGCTGAGAGTTCCATTGGTAAAAAGAATGAAGCTTCAAAGACGGTAAAGGAGAAGTCTAGTTCTATTCAATGTTCGAAGTGCAAAGGGTTTGGACACATGGGCAAAGAGTGTGCTAATAAAAAAGTTATGGTGATAAGGAATGGTATACTTGATTCAGATGATGAATGTGAAGATCATGATTCACAGCTTGTGGAAGAAATCGCAGCATATGATGATGAGTATGTTGAAGAAGGTAATTCCATATCTTTGATCAAAAGAAGGGTACTCAATGTTCAAATCAAGGAAGAGAAATTTGAAGATCAAAGGGAAAACTTGTTCCACACAAGATGTTTGGTCAAAGGACCATGCAACTTGGTGATTGATAGTGGAAGTTGCCCAAATGTGGTAAGCAGCTTCCTTGTAAAAAGACTTCAACTCTCTGTCCATCCCCATCCAAAACCATACAAACTTCATTGGTTAACAAACAAAGAAGAAATTAAGGTGAACTCCCAAGCTCTTATTTCTTTTACTCTTGGAAGATATAAAGATGAAGTTCTTTATGATGTCGTACCAATGCATGCGGGGGACATCTTGATCGGCCGACCTTGGCAATATGATAGAAAGGTAACATTTGATGGTTTCATGAACAAGTATACTTTTACTTTGTGTGGGAAGAAATTTACTTTACTTCCATTGTCTCCATATGAAGTACATTGTGACCAATTGAAATTAGAGAAAAAAAGAAAAGAATCTGAAGAACAACATTGGAGAGAAGAAACTAAGGTAAAGGTGAGAAAAAAAAAGTGGAAAAAAAAAAACAATATTCAATTCTTGTCCGGAAAGAACGAAGAATTTGATTTGAGGACAAATCCTTTTAAAGAAAGGGAGGATGATATGAATCCAACAACTGATCACGTGCATGTACCCGAAGGACCGATTACAAGAAGCAAGGTTAAGAAGATTCAAGAGGCTTATACATTGCATCTTCAAAAGCTAGCTATTGTACCGGTTGAAACAAGGACTTTTATGCCCAAAAATCTTTATAGCATTCGCATATCAAATCAAGAAGATAATGGAGTGGCTGATATTGGAAAGTAATTAGAAGACTTGCCTTTGGTAGTTGAATTACCAATTAAGGAAATTATTAATGCCTTATTTGCTTCATTTTATATTTAATAGCATTTATTAATAGTTTGTATGAATTGCCTTATATTCTTCAATTTGTATTTAATAGCATTTATTGGCATTTATTAGTGGTTGGTGGCTGAACTTTATTTTGTTAGGGTTATCTTCTAGGCCTATTTAAAGGCATGTAATATTCATGTTTGAGGGATTTTGGTGGAATACAGAAAAAACCTTTGTGTTTTCTTGATACCCTTTTGGTGTTATTCTTTTTCAAATCTTGCTTTAGGTTTGATGTTTAAACCGATTCATTGAATTAGTTTTGATCAAGCTAATTCTGGAGTGAATTGTCTTGGTATCTAAGAGTGACCATCATAGATTACAAGTTCGATCTAAGAGTCATTCATCTTCTAACCAGCTCTTGGTTGGAATCAATCCGTTAAGTTAGCTTTCTCTGAGAACGTTTTGCAAGGATTCTAGAAGGACCTCTAGCTTTGCAAATTCCAGCATTGTTGGCGCTTATCAAATATTCAGTTCTTGTCCAGAAAGAACGAAGAATTTGATTTGAGGACAAATCCTTTTAAAGAAAGGGGGGATGATATGAATTCAACAACTGATCACGTGCATGTACCCGAAGGACCGATTACAAGAAGCAAGGTTAAGAAGATTCAAGAGGCTTATACATTGCATCTTCAAAAGCTAGCTAGTGTACCGGTTGAAACAAAGACTTTTGAGCCCAAAAATCTTTATAGCATTAGCATATCAAATCAAGAAGATAATGGAGTGGCTGATATTGAAAAGTAATTAGAAGACTTGCCTTTGGTAGTTGAATTACCAATTAAGGAAATTATTAATGCCTTATTTGCTTCATTTTATATTTAATAGCATTTATTAAAAGTTTGTATGAATTGCCTTATATTCTTCAATTTGTATTTAATAGCATTTATTAGCATTTATTAGTGGTTGGTGGCTGAACTTTATTTTGTTAGGGTTATCTTCTCAGCCTATTTAAAGGCATGTAATATTCATGTTTGGGGGATTTTGGTTGAATACAGAAAAAATCTTTGTGTTTTCTTGATAACCTTTTGGTGTTATTCTTTTTCAAACCTTGCTTTAGGTTTGATGTTTAAACCGATTCATTGAATTAGTTTTGATCAAGCTAATTCTGGAGTGAATTGTCTTGGTATCTAAGAGTGACCATCATAGATTCCAAGTTCGATCTAAGAGTCATTCATCTTCTAACCAGCTCTTGGTTGGAATCAATCCGTTAAGTTAGCTTTCTCTGTGAGCGTTTTGCAAGGATTCTAGAAGGACCTCTAGCTTTGCAAATTCCAGCATTGTAGGCGCTTATCAGGATAAGCTTAGAGAAATGTTCATTTGTTGAGATACTTGATGCTTACCGAAAGAGGGGAATTGCACGTCAGAAAAGGGAGAATCTTCATAGACTGGCTTCCATAATCGAAGTTTCGCGCATTTCAGATGGTGGTAAAGTCAAGTGAGACCACATAAAGAGCTCTTCCTCATTGAGTCAGATTATTCAGTAAGATATGGTATGGTTTGACCCTTTTTCTTTTCATCGTCATATAGAAAGCCTGCCTGACTCATACTCCTTTCATTGAGTTGGAGGAATCCATAGGAGGCCCGCCCCCGTTATGCATTGCATGAAAGAACCTTTCTTTGTATGACTCTTCTCTTTTGCCTCACTCAGGTCGAATGAATACGACGAAAGGGAGATCCATACCCAAATAGGCCATGAATGAAGAAGTAGTGGGCCTTTCACTCTCTTTCTAGTGACTCGGGGAGCTGATCTGAGAAATGCACTTCAAAGGGAGGGAAGCTAGGTTTCCCATGTTGGTATGGCCGGGCATAAAGGTGAAGTTAGGTCAAAAGAGGTAGAGAGAGAGAACAGAACGGAACCGATAGCCCCGAATTCTGTCGGAAAAGGCAAGAGAAAGAAAAGTCAGGACTCTCTCCGCATACCTCTCATTCATTTGGGCAAACAAAAAGGCAGTGAAGGTTTCTTTCCTCACTTGAGTAGAAAGCTTTGAAGAAAGGAGGATATCCTGAGCCAAGCACAAGCAGTAAGTAGGTCGATTAGAGTAATGAAGTTGGATCAAGAAAGAAGGCCGAAAGCCAGGCAGTCAAGCTCACGTTGTCGACACCTCTTGTCCTGAGTGATTTATGTGTAAAGAGGGGTAGAGCGTCTCATCTCTTTCCTCAAAGTGGTGGATCGAACTTCTCTCATGTCACGAGAGTGGATTTGGTTTCCTCGGTCATTCTGCGAACCTGACAGCTATCACTTACTAGTCAATGAAAGTGGGTGGGGTCAGTTTCAGTCTTCTTTGAAGCTTGAAAGTCAGTGTCATGTACTTGCTTATGGAATGATTGCTTCAAAGAATCATCCTCAAGAATGACAAGATTGGCTTCTTGCTTATCAAGGGCTCCGGCCTTTATCAAACCAAAAGAACAATCTAATGATTGACAGCTTGCATCAGTCTTTAAGCTTGTTCCCTGGAGTTTGATCCCCAAGAAAGAGGGAAATGGCTGTGATTCAATATGAAAAGGCCAGCACTCACTCTTCATCAAATATCGAGATGCATGGAATAATCAAGGGTTTTGATTCCAGAGTCAGATTGGGGAGACAACTCCTTCAAGGCTTTGACTGACATTCCGAGGAAGACTTTCCCAGCAACAGAAGAAAAGATTGCGAGGTACTTCTACCGCATCAAAAAGGGACCTTCGAGCTCAGCTTTGTCATCTAGCTCGGGCTCTAAAGAAAAAGAGGTTACAACTAAGAAGAACCGAACCTGAGGGGGAGCCACATCAAAAGAGATTCGAAACTAAATGTGAGCTGCAGTCTCACTCCTTGAAAGAAAAGGTAGTTGAATGTGTTAGGCGAAGAGAATATAGCACGTAGAAGCAACGTCAGGCGGCAGTTGGCTTAATGCTTGCCAGAGGGAGTTCTATAGCCCTTAGGATAAGGAGGTTTCACGATCCGATCTCTCACTTGAAGAAAGATAGCCTATAGAAAAAGGATGCAATGATGATCAAGTTCTTTTTTCATTGTAACGCTAAGACAAGACCTTACAACTAGAAAAAGGGGGGAAAATCACAAGTTCTCTTTAGTTGGGATCTCCTTGATGATCCTCCTTTCATCACAGAGGGGCAGAAGATGAGTTGGGAGTTGAATCGGGATTACTCTCACTCGTCCTATCCTAACCTCTCATATGTTGTGGGGATTGGTTGTCAGTCAATCTATGTTATGCTATCTCTGCAGAAGTGAAATTTGGATGAACTCAAAAAGATCCGAAGGTATAAAGACCCACCCTAAAAGGCATTATTCTTTTATCGGTAAGCAGATCCTTGATTCGGGCAACTTAGGGCCTATTCAGATCCCCCTATGAAAGCTGAAGGAAGGTATGGTATTAATGCTGGCTTTCTCTCTGATAGAAAATCAACCATAGGCTAATTTCTTCCCTGGAAAAGCAAAAAGAAAGGGGACTGATTCTTACCAACCAGAAGCAAGCATAGCGCATAGGATTCCACATCCATATCAGAAGTGAAAAAATGATTCATTCGCCCCTCTCCTTTCCAGTCTCGCTTCTGAGCCTCTTCGCCCGAAGGGTCTCAGGTCTTCGCCCCTCCCCTGAATTCAAAGAAAAGAAGATGAGGCTTTTGCTATGCCACCTGAATTGTGTAGTTCGAGTTATCCCCTTACACTGGGAGTGCTGCTCAAGCGCACAGGTCTGGATCTTTCATCGGATGATTCATTCTCTTCTGGAAAAGGAACTACAACCTATGCCCACTAAAACCCACCACCCTTATACTATACCGCGCCGTGCATAAAGAAAGAATAGACTCCACAAAAAAGGTTATATATACTCTTCTCAATTCCTTAGCTATTTCTAGTGGTCTTGTTTCCATTCACAGGGTATTGGGATCAAAAAGAGGGCCTAATGCGCCCGGAACTATGGCAACAAAACGGGTCCGCGGGCCGGCAACCCGACCAGCTAAGAGCAACTCCAAGCTTGAGGAAGAATACGATCTCACTAAAGCAACCAAATGAAAGCAAGGCCTAATTGCTTGCTGCACTTCGCGCGCAGGAACGGATCTTAGCCAATTACCGGCTTAGGCTTTCTTTCGCGAGAGCCCCAGTAGGCGCGGTGGGTTCTCCCCTATCTATTTTCGGGCTGCTAAACTTGGGTGGGTCTAAGCACGGGAAATGAGCCATGCAAGAGAGCGTTAAGCGGAGCAGGCGTCGGATATGTTTTGGTTTATCGAGTTGGTATGAGGGCGAAGTCAGACTTGGGCATGACGAGAGTGCCGGCCAAGTTCGTTGGCATGTAATGCCTTAGCGCAGGCAGGAAGAGATGCCTTGCGCTCCGTGGAACCATCTTCCTTTATTCATGCGGCGGAAGCTAGCGACAAAAGATAAGGCCAGCACAGTAGATGTCTTTACGGGACGGACGTGTTTGAGACTGAGTTAAGGATCTCTCCTTGTCTGTCTCCCAGGTTGGGCGCTATGCGGACGGATGGTGAGCCTGAATTTCCTCTCATAGCAGCCTGTGTTATACCCATATTAGGTCTCCAACTTATAGCTCAGTTGAGTTCAGTAGTTGCTCAGACGAAAGTCAGCCATCAAGGAATCTCATTGCCAATTTTGTGGTATAGTTTCTCTCAAGTATGGAATTCTCTCCACTTGCATGCTTACTAGATAGGCTAGCTTTGGTGCTTTTAGTGCTCTACTTGCAAACAAAAAGGGGAGGGACTTTTTCTTGCCTGCTTCTGGCGGTTTATCTCTTCACGAGTCGTCGGCTCTAGTCTAGACTTTCCCACCCAAGGAAGTTCTTGGAAAGCCTTTCGAGCGGGCAGCACAAACCCTTTCTTTTAGTCGGGCAAGGATGAACATTTGATGCTTTATCTGTTTTTGGCTTTTGTTGTTCTTCTTTGGTTCCAGTAACCTGGTCGATCTACTTCACCTTTTCCAGAAGGGAGGTTGGGCGGTAACCTTAGCCCAGAACTCGATCTACGGCCCTGGTTAGGCACACTCAAAAGCGCCGTTGCCAACGAAGGGTGCAATCTATGGTGCCTCCAAGGCATCCCGCCCCCTTCCAACCAAGTGATTCAAATCAAATAAGGCAAGTCAGAATCACCAACCAAATCGGAAACTCAATCCTAAACTTCGGAGTGGAAGATAGCAGAAGGCGAGCTGGATGTTGGCAAACGGGCATGAGAAGGCGTTCCCGGAGATCCTTTACTCAAACCCTGGAATGGAAACCTCTTCCTCGTTTTGCTTTTCTGTCTAAGGCTCTTTTGGAGTGGAATGAATGAAGCTAATGTGCACAGAGTTTAGATGAAATCCGGGTTGACCTTAGGGTGTCTCTCATGCCACTGCAGAATTGGGGGTTCGCAACAACTTTGACAAATTTCTGCAAGAGCTGGCGGATCATCCACTCTTCCCTGAAGCAAAGCAGGTTATCATTGAAAAGTTGCGTCGCCTAGGGTTGTAGAAAATCAAATGAATTAGAATTAGAGTGTAGCAGCAATAGCTTTGAAGATGGTAGCCAACACTAGGATTTGGGAAGGATATACATATTAGTGTGAGGAGAAAGAGCCTTCCCATTTGCTGTTCTAGACCCAGGAAGGAAGACTTGCCTTTTCCGCTATCACTTCCGTCCGACAGGAGACCTATGAATGCCTTGGCTCTAAGCCGTACGTACCACCGTTCAATGCCATATTACGCCGCGCAGAAACTTTTTCTTGTTCAATGGCGTGCTTTTTTTTTAGCCGCATTCATTGCTTTGAGGAATTGGTTTGTGAGCAAGGAAGCGTTGAGTTGGGCGCGTAAGGTGTTGGGTGGTGGGTTTTAGATACTGCTTTGATTGCTTTTCACCTCTTTCTATAATGTAATGAAGATTTCTTTATACCACATACATTGATAATTGTAGACAGATGGATAGCAATGGTAGTGAAGAGCTTTCCTTTCCTAGGGCCAACCGTTAAGGTCTCTTTCTTCCTTCTCCTATTCCTGTCCTTCCTGCTGCAGTTGATGGAGAAGCATTGAGCAAGGCAAGGAGTCAAGCCATTGATTGTTAGCTCAAATCTCTGCCCTTAGTATCTTCCTCCGCTCCACATAGCATTGAGGGAGCAGCAGTGGAGTTAGTAAAGGTATATGCTGGTCAGTTACAAGGCAATACCACTAGGGAGATCAAGCATATGTTTTTGACGATCGAGAAAGAGGAGGTTGCTAATGATGAAATATACGAAAAAGGGCCTCGAGGTATCCCAGAACCCTTCCTACCTCACAGGACGAGGGAACCCTGTAGTTGCCAATCTACTTGGTATTCTCGATGAAGCCTATATATACCCACATAAAGTGGGGAGACCCCTTAAAGCAACAAGCGAGAATGGCTAGGTTGATAGCAGGGTTAAAGAAAAGAACAGTATGAAAAGACGTATCGCGTAACCGTCCCTGTAAGCAGCTTCATTCTTTCTTGATCTATGAATCTACTTTATGCAAAAATCAGTCTTTCGGCTTCAAGTGTGACTATTGGGTCTGGATAAGCAGGACCTCTTGGTTCGGGGGAAACCGGAGATGTTGGCTAAGAAAGCTAAGCAGGCAAGTACAGGACAAAATGCACATACAAATTGATTGAGATGATCCCTCTCCCTCTCGGTCTCACGGCTTCGCCCCTTTACAGTTCAATCGGTTAGTTAGGTAATATTGTCAAAGAAGAAGAATCAGATATTCTATTCCTTTACAGGAGAGAGAGTAAATCAAAGAAAGAAGGGAGACGAAAGCAAGACAACAAGACAAGATTCATTCTCCGGATCCTGTAAAGACCATTTATGATTTTTTCTATCCTCCCCCGTATTTTTGGGGATAAAAGAGATGCTTTACCCTTCTTTCCCTCGGGAACTCTCCTGTAAACACTCAAAAAACTAGAATTCTCCTATCCCCCCCCCCCCCCCCCCCCGTATTTTTAACTGTATCTCTCCCTTATTTTTAGGGATCAAATCTAGTAAAGGTAATTCATTCATTATTAAGGAAAGACGAAACAAGAAGCCAGCCGGCCGGTCTCTGATCTTCTCCTTCACCTTCCCCTTCAAGTGTTTCAAGTCAAGACGAAACTAAACATTCGTTATCCTGTAAATACTCCTTATTAATTCTCGTTCACTGTCAGGAAAGACTATCGAAGAATCAATTCGACTTAACTGTAAGTAAATCCGAAAGATTCCTTCTTTCTCTTTCTCTTCCCCTTCAAGTGTTGAAAGTCTTCACTCTCTCTCTCTTCATTCTCCTTCACAGTCAGGAAAGAGGTAAACTTCGGAACTAATGAACCTGAAAGTCTTTCAAGTCAAGACTACTTATTCCTTCTCCGATTCCTTCTTTCACTCTTAAGGACCAAGAATTCTCAAATTCTATCCCCATATAACTGTCAAAGTTCGTCAGAGGTTTTTCCCTAACAAAAGCTCCTGAAATCAATTTCATTCTATCCCCCCCCCCCCCCCCCGTATTTTTGGGGATCAAATGGATGCTTTACCCTATTTTTGGGGCTATTTTCCTTGATTTCACTCTTTCACTCTCCTGTAAACACTCAAAAAACTAGAATTCTCCTATTCTCTATCTATTTTTAGGGAGAAAAGTCTACCCTTCCCTTATTTTTAGGGATCAAATCTAGTAAAGGTAATTAATAAGTCAATCCTTCAGATGAATGAGAGTGAACTGTCAGTCAATCCTCAACATTCTTTCTCTTCGACTTCAAACACTCTTTTCTTTTCCTCTCCTGTAAACACTATCGATTCATTCGAGTTCACTGTCAGTAAATCCGAAAGATTCCTTCTTTCACTCTTGAACTCGGTCTCGCTGTTTCACCCCTCTCCCTCTCTCTTTGGCTAGTTGGCTAGTTGCGCGATAAGCGGGAAAGCATACCAGGCAGGGAAAGAAAGGCTGCTCGATCTCCTGTAAGGCCAACCCTCAACGGCGAGCTCACCAGGCAATGCTATAAGTCCGATAGAAGTCCAAGGTTTCGTCTACTACGGACCAGAAAGCTCTTGGAGGAGCTAACACGAAATGAGAAATACATGGATTACGGCAACATTCGCAACTACCAAAGTGCACTAAACCTAGTAGAGATCTTCGACCTAACGATAATGGAACTTCAAGCCCATTTAATCAATCTGCTTTGTACCTTATTGTTGACCGAACCGGATGCACGCCAGGCCCAAATTCTCTCTCAGTCACCCGGAGACGAAAGGCAGATCCGAAGTTTACGAATCGAAGAGAAAGCTGAGTTCTAGTTCTACACGCTTTGATTTTCACTGAGCTTGCCTACGGTACTTTATTCAGGATGTGCAACAATACGGTCATCTCTCAGCCGTGTATAGAGAATTCCTTTCTCATTTCCTTGGCGGATAACAAAATGAAATAGCTTCCCGCCCATCTTATGAGTCCATTCTTGTCTTGTTGGTTTGTTGTACTATTCTGTACCTCTCTCGATTGATAGAAAGACGTTCGGGAGCTGAGAGGGCCTATCGTGAGGGAACTTTCCTTTTCCCGGTAGGCGAAGGTAAAGCGGGAGCTGCGTATGTCCACGGTGATCAAGGCGGAGCGACTCCTTCTTTAAAAGAGGTTGGTTTGTTTTCTCGAAACTGTTATATCTGCTTTCGTTAAAGAAAAAATAGGAGTTCTTGGTTTGTCCGATGTCGATTCGTATGGCAATGCGGACTCGACTCAGGATGAGGATTCCGCTTTTCATACTGCTGGAGCCAAAAGAGCTGGTAAGCTATCTCGCTAAACGAAAGGAGCACGTACGGGTTGACCTCGTTACAAGGGGCGGGGGCCAGCCAAGGAAGGTCAGTCGGACTCGGTTAGGACCCTTGATCCGGTTCAGCTAGGTTCTTCAGGACCGGTTGCTTCCTCTTTTTGTTTATACGTTTGGAGAAACCTAATAAGTATACGTTTGGAGAACCCTGCTAAGCCCGCCTTTCTTACCCGGTGTGATTCAATCTTTCAACTCAAACTTTCCTATCGTCGGAATAAGAGTAAGTACTCTTACCTTTTCCTTTTCTTGCCTGAGCCAAGGGATCATTCAGTTTCTACCAAAAAGTTCGCTATCTAGTTAGTTGCCATAATCGAATGTCTTTCTCATTCGACTTTCACTCTTACCAAGCTCTCGTACTCGCCAGGGTTGAGGAGACAGTCCGTGAGCTAATTGGGCTTCAAGATTGCGTGCGAAAAGAGCTCGCTCCGGTTCTGGTGAAGGAAAGGGTCTGATCTCTTTCATTGGAGCACATTGATGTCGAAGGAGTCTTCGGAACCGGTGGAGAGGCTATGATGATTTTAGGCTATTCAAATAGCATGACTGATACCACAAAGAAAGAAAGGGTATCTAAGTCACACCAGTGGAATAGCTTTTTCATAATAATTATCTCGATATATGATACCAAAACCCTGCCTGATGACTGATAAGGTCAAGGGAAAGACAAAAGAATGACAGACAATTCTACGTGTGATAGAAAAGGAGATCATCCTCTTTATCAAGGTGACAGGATTCGAACCTATGGCCCTCTGTACCCAAAACAGATGCACTGACCAGACTGTGCTACACCTCGTCTCACCCCCCCGGAGCATATGGATCTACCCAATCGATGAACACTCAAACCAAACTCGCTCATTTTGGCACAGGGACGCGAGAACCAATCCGAGTAATCTACAGCTTTGTTTATCAAATCTACTTGTTTTATGCTCCCTCTTTCATTTTCATTTCCAAATTAGGTCCCGGCTACGTGTCCTTTGGACCCTTTACTTAGAAGTGGATTCGAACCACTGACACAAGGATTTTCAGTCCTTTGCTCTAACCATCTGAGCTACCTGAACCCCTTTCCTAAAGTCTGTTTTCTTCAAAGAATACGCCCTACCTTACCATTTGACTAGTAAAAGCCCTTTACTCAAAGAAAGAGTAGTTAGGGCTTGATTTGCTTCTTCGTCAAGCTTTCGAGTCTTGAAACTGCCGCCTAATCTCCCAACACAAAAACCGAGAGACGCCCAGGGACTGGACAACCGGAGGGAGCTTGCTTCTCGAAAGAGGATAGGCCGGTCAAACAAAAACAAGGCGCAACGGGCTCTCCCTACGCTCCTAGTCACTAAGTTGTGCTATTCCGTCCTCGGCTCCGCCAAGACTTTCTCTCACGCACGTAATTTCGCCCGCTACCGGTCCTAGATCCAAATTCATACCCTAGTGGTTTACCCGGCATGACAGACAGTTGGAGCTTTGATTGTAAACCCACCCTGTCTTTACCTACCCACCGCCCTTGTCTTAACACGATGCTCCTACTTCCTCTCAATTCAAGGAAGATTCCCAATACATCTACGATCAATTCAATTAAGCGAATCTTCTCACTAACTTCTCTTTCTTAGTAGACAGGGTAGAGAATGAATGTGCTTGGGAGTCCCTTACAACATTAGGAAAACAATTCAATCCCAGGGTAGAAGAGAACAAGAAAAGCTCATACCAACAAGGAACAATCCTTTTTGGGGAAGGACTCAGGCACGCAGCTCTTTATAGATTCGGAGCACGAACTTGTTCTGGTGTCCATTCATTCAATTAACATCGGTACAGGAGGCAGTCTCCCGCGCGCTCGGGACAAGATTGGTAAGCATACATACCTAGCTCAGCCATTAGAGTTAGAGTCCATTCACGGTTAACTTACCACCAACGAAGAATTTCTCGTCCCTAGGATATGTAGATTCATTAGTGACCTTAGCTTGGTTCAACAAGTCAGGTGTAGATTTGATAGTGAGAAAGGCAAGGGCTGCGAGAATGACCGCGGAGAACAAGGCTCGAGAGACAGACCTACTATTCCAACCCAGTGAAGGGGACGTCTCACTACTACCAGTACGAATTGCGTTGATTCCACCCCTACACTACCAACCAAATAAGGCAAGGTCTCATGGTGGCAAAGAAAAAGAGGAAGCGCTCTTGTTGCGCGGACCCCATAATCAAGAAAGATGGAACGAACACAAGAAGCTCAGTAGCAAGCCGTCTCATAGTCACCACTTGTCTATCATTTCAAGCTTTCAAAACAAGCAGAAAAACAATATACCCTTGTTCTATGCCCGGTTCAGCAGCTCGAAGTTTGTTTACTAGAGGTACGAGAGGAGGGAGATCTACTGATAAGGCGGCCCCTTGGTGACATTTCTTTTCTGTACCAAAACCATATGTCTCGGGACCACAAGGCGAAGACAAAAGGAGGGCATTTACCAGCGGAAGAGCGCTATACGTTAAACATTTATCAGCGACAGCAGAAAGAAGACCAATAAGGTGGGGAAGGCTCAGTCCCTCAAAGCGTACGGGAAGGGTCGGCGTTGGCAGAAAGAGGCGAAGTCGAGAAAGAAGCGTGTCCGGTACGGGTTTCGGTAGTGGTAGTGATCTACTTGTTCTGGTAAGCTTAGGTTAGTGGAGTTGTAAGTTAATCTCGACAGGTTGAAAAGCTTCAAGCTTACAAAACAAGACCTAAGGAGTTTGGAGCCTTTGAGTTCTCCGCCGGTAATGGGAAGACTTCCCCATTGGAATAGTATCCGCTCGAGGAGCCTATCCATGCCTGCTTATCCAGACCAAACAGCAACCTTTGGGCCTTCGGGTTGAGGCTCAAGGCGGGAATCAAGGGTATGGGTTCAAGGCTGCTCTACTTACTGGGAATGGGATCCGGCACATGACGAGAACTCACTGGATAGGTCAGATGGTGATGGCAGAGGAAGCCCTGGCCCCGTCCCCACACTCAAGACTAGCGGGAATAAGGGGAGGGGGGCAAAACCATCATACCTACGAGAGAGAGAATACACCTAGATGCGAATCCAAGAAACGAATAAAGAAATGCTAAATCACAACAAGATATACATCAGAAGTACACGTTGAAGGCCTTACTTCTCTTTCAAATGAAAAGAATAACGACGAAAGAGAAAGATGCAGCTGAGAATAATTATTCCAAACATCATTCTCTTCGGGCGTCTTTGGCCTTGTTATGAAATGGGCGAGGGCTGGTCCTGCCTAAGGTATACATTGGATAGTGGCTTACAGAACGGCCGGATGGATAAAAGGAGGAGATAAAGGATCTGACTGAATCATGGCCACATTAGAAAGCATGTAATGTGGGTTAAGAGGTAGCCAGGCTAGAAGAATAGAAAGAATTTGACCTTTGAAAAACAAACTCTTATAAAGAAAGTAGGAGCTATTGCGGCCCCAGTGAAAGAAGGTGAAGGAGTCAAGTTCGTAAACCGTAAACTCTCATTAATTCTTTGTTTACTGTTCGGGAAAGCAAGGGAGAGGTGAAGGAGACTGAAAGAAAGAAAGAAACACCTATTTACAGAGGGAAAGAATAATAGTGAAGGAGACTGAAGAAATAGGTTCAGGAGAATGAATAAGAAGGAAGGAAGGAGGGGGAGTAAAAGAGTGAAAGCAAGAAAGGAGAAGAGAGTGAATGAATAGGTGACGGCTTGAGGTCTCTTGACTTCCTTTAACATTACCTAAAAAATAAGGATTTGATCCCAAAAAATAGGGTCAAGATAGCATGAATCGATAGTCTTGACTGACAGTGAACGAGAATGAATCTTGAGGATTAGAGAAAGAGAAAGAAGGAATCTTGAGTCTTTCCTGACAGTTCACTCTCATTGATTCTTCGATAGTCTTTACTGTTGAATTCATCTTTCGGATTGACTGACAGTGAACGTTCACTCTCATTCATAAGCTTGAGTCTTTGTTTACAGTTAAAGAATAGTTCAAGAAGGAAAAGGAGAAGAGAATGAATCTTTCGGCTTTCCCTTGTAAAATAGCCTCAAAAATAGGGAGAGGAGTGAAACCGACAGACAGGTGAATGGCGAGTCAATTCATTTCATATGCTTTCCCTTGTTTACAGTTAAAGAAGGTGAATGAGTTTACCTCATTCAAGAAGGAAAAGGGGCGAAGCAGCTCGACAAAGGAGAGGGTCGAAGACATGAAACCGAGTTGTAGAGGCGAACGAGCTTCGGTAGTGAGACCGATAGGGAGAGGAGCGAAGGCTGTGAGACCCAGAGGGCGAAGGAGCGAAGCTGTGAGACCCGAAGGGCGGGCGAAGGAGCTTGAGTTCAGTCTTTCGTCTTGACTTACTGTGAAGTCTCATTCAAATAGCTTTACCGAGTGAAATGGAATTGTGAGTGGAAGGTAATAAATATCAGTTCAGGTTCCGGAGAATGATGAAGAAATAGGGAGAGGAGTAAACTCTCATTATGAATAAGCTTGAGTGTTTACAGTTCGTTCAAGGTAGAGGAAAGGGAGCTGATCATCGAGCCTATTTCCCTTGGTTACTGTGTTTGAAGGAAAAAAGGGTGTCGGTTTCATAGCTTCCTTCGCCCCTTTTCCTTCTGGAACTCATAAATAGGTCTTTTCTTCTTTCTCTTCTCTTTCTTGATCTTCTCTTCACTATTCATTCCCCTTCACTATGTATGTCCAGCCAATTAACTCCTCGCTTTAGTCCGTTCTTTTTCTTCTTTGCTTTGGGCTCGCCTCGCGGTCATAAAGGTTCCCCGTAATTAGTTAAGGGCATTACTACCCCCCAAAAGGCAAATCCGAGTCTTGGCAGTGAGAAAGTGAAAGTTGATTATACTAGCCGATCGATTGTGATTCCCAATACAGTACAGTAGTCAAAATAGGGTAGGGACACCATCAGACTGATTTTCATAATTCCAATCTGGAAAAAGAATGGATATCTTGGACTTGGTGATGTATCAATTATCCTTTTCACGATCAACTTCTCCCATAATGATATCTATGCTACTTAGTATTCTCATAATATCAGCCAATTTCATTCTTTTCACTAACTGAGGATGAGGAAGAATTAGCAAATGGATCAACCCCGGCTAATTTTCTATCTCCAAGGAAACCCCCCCTGATCCCCTATCAAAAAATACCTAATTCTCCTTTTGGGGCTTCGACTCTAACATAAAGTTCTTGTTTCGCCAATTCCAAAGTTGGCAAAGGGTTTTGACTACTAATGAATCGATAGTGAAAGTCATTCCATTCCATTCCGGAGACTGTCCTCGATCGATCGTATTTCTTTTCATAAGGTCCCCCCTGTAATTCCTTCCAAAGCTTGTTGAATCATTTTGTTGATGGATTCATCTCACCAAGTCTGACTAAATAACGAGCATCTTCATTGCCTCTCCTTGACCTGTAACTTCCCAATCAAATGAGTCATAAGACTCAAGATGATCAACTGGACGAGGATCCCATGGTATTCCGGCAGCTCGCAGCATTGGTCCTGAGAACCTGGATTACCTCTTCTGCAGAAAGAACTGCTACTCCCCCTCAACTCGTTCTCAAAAACTAGGTAGGATTTTGTGTGTAATTCCAAATGGGAAGTCAGTCTTCCTATCTTATCTTATTGGTGAAACTGACTACTTGCCAAGGGATCCTCTTTTTTTCTTCTTTCTTGCGAGATACCGGAGCGGAATGCATTTTTTACCATAAACTGAAATCCGCTTAGCCTCCTTTTTTTATTATTTTCTACTACTACTAAATGATTAATGTTACTAATTAGCATTTGATGGATTCATTTCGAATAGAGCTGCCATTGAATCTAATTCATATCATCTATCAGAATCTAAGACAGTGCCATATGTGTATTTCTTTGTCAGAATCTCCCATATAAGGTACGGGCAGTAGCCAATATAGGAAAAATGTAGCATTACTGAATTATCCATTGTGGATAGATATGGATAGCATACTAACTAAAACGACTGCTATGGTAACCAACCCATAAGGATTCATACAAGCTCAATCTTCGAATCGATAATGGGGCCAGAGTAAAGAACTTGAATTTCTTTTTCCTTTCTTTTATCTAAAACAGGATCGATCATGAGTTTTTCCCTGATTTGCATTGTCAAATCCTCTATGGATATCATTTCTATTCCCAGCCGGAAAGAATGGAAAGAAATGAGAATGATGAACTCTCTATGACCGACCTCTAGCTCTAGGGGATAAGAGATTTTCCGGAACAAGCAAATCATAATGATTGTTGGGCTGGTGTTCTATTTTCATTCGTTTTTTTGATGTATTGCAATGGGACTCTTCTGTAGGATAGCCTTTTTCTTATAAGGAGGATGGATAGCCTTTTTCTTTCTATCTTTGATTCATTCCTTTGGTACTGATTCTTATGAACTAATGAAATACCTATGGGTTGAGACATAAGAAATTGTCTATCATTTTCTACAGCCAGACGAAGAAGAGGTTCGAGAATCCATATTCCCCCTTGTTCATCATTCTTTATGAAACTGGAACTGCTTGGGAACTATCAGCCAGCCAGCATCTCCGGATTTCAATCTCCTTCCTCTCTCTTTCCATAGAGGATATAGTTATTTGGGAATCATTTTGCCCATCTAATTGGATATAAATAATAGTGAGAATGCCCCCCGTAACTCGTTTTTCCATTCATCATTGCATTTGAGGATTCATTTGTTTTCCGTATGGATTGAGTCATTTTCTTTCTTTTTGATTAGGTAACCTAAATATATATGTCACACGCTTTCACACGAACAAGGAAATCAGATCTTTATTTGAATACCTACCCCCTTAACCAATTTAGTGGAAATTATGCTGTGATAATTGACCACATTCACCATTATAGGATAGGTGCATTTTCCATGCATTTCCTTCTTGCAATTTAGCCAATCCTTGTACCAGTCAGTACCTTCAAATAATAGTATACAGATCCGATTTTGAGCTATTATCAATGAGGGTATCACAATCTATTTTCTAATCAATAAGTGAGTTACTAACAAACAACCTCTTATTACTTGACTAAGTAGTGCCTTATCCCGGGTTTCTGCTCTTTCTATACACATCTTTCTTTCTCTTCCTTCCTCCTTGGTTGGTTCTTCTTAACCGCTTTTGATAAGATAAGGAATCAATACAAGGGGAATAAGATTCGAATTACCTTGTTGATCGAATATCTCAAGGCAAGAACACTTGATTGAGATTCGAATCACTCCACAAGCAAGATCGATCATGTCTAGCTTGAATGACTCTTGTTGATCAAATATCTCAAACACTTGTTTGAGATTCGAATCACTCCACAAGCAACATTGATCATGTCGAGCTTGAATGATTCTACATGCAATCTAAACTACATAGAATTGCAAAGAAACTTAGCCATTGGCTAAAGAAAAGCACAAATGCTTCTTTCTATATTTTCCAAGTCTACCTTACAAATACAACATACATGGCTTTATATAGCCTCAAAAATGAAACTACTAAAGGTATTCCAAGAGTTGTAACATTCCTACTTTATGGCCATAATTAGCCATTATGTAAATGTAACCGAAATTAAATAACAAGTCTTAAAATACAATAACTCTAAATTACTCTAAATTGTAACCCACCCAAAATTTACAACAATCAAACTTTATTCTTCTTCAATGTAGCATGAATTGAAACATCTTTTTGATAATTTTGACAACCTTTTCTTCACATCTTCATTGAAGTATATTGTATGATTGATGTCTCTTGGTTCATATCAGCTTTTCTTTCATTTCACTCTTTTCCTGTGTATTTATTATTCGAAATAGTCAATTCTGTGTTTTTCCATATCCGAAGACAAAAGATATTTGGCTTGTCTGTCAAAAAAAAGATAAGAAGGTACGTACATTTTCTTAAGTTTGGTAAATACCTGTTTTACGTCTTTGACAACGCATAGAGCCTTTCATTACGTCTCGACGAAAATCGGGAATACCTACCGTAGCAAAACGATTTCGTCTGATTCGTGGTCTTCATCATCAGTATTTGTGATATCCTTGATCTTCAGAGTTTAGATTGTCGGTCATACGACACGTTTGGCTTTTCTTTCATGAATTTGCCTGATCCTGAACCTATTCATTCTTCTTCTTCTTTACTCCCGGCCGGCGTTCTAACTATTCTATTTGTATGACCATCGAGTCGAGGAACTTCTTTATGGACTGACTTAGTCCAATCGTGAGGACTTGCTTTCTCGTTGGGACTGGTTCTTCCTTCTTTATGTCCCCTTCTTATTCTATCTTTTAGCAAACGCCCAGTTTGTAGCTGCCACGCAACTCCCTCCTCCTTATTTACGTGGGAGCTATAAATGTTTGAATCATCATATTTGCTGTGATGTTAATGAAGGGTTCAGACTATTTGATAAGATAAGGAATCAACTACAAGGGGAATAAGATTCGGATTACCTTGTTGATCGAATATCTCAAGGCAAGAACATTGTTTGAGATTCGAATCACTCCACAAGCAAGATCGATCATGTCTAGCTTGAATGATTCTTGTTGATCAAATATCTCAACGCAAGAACACTTGGTTGAGATTCGAATCACTCCACAAGCAAGATTGATCATGTCGAGCTTGAATGATTCTACATGCAATCTAAACTACATAGAATTGCAAAGAAACTTAGCCATTGGCTAAAGAAAAGCACAAATGCTTCTTTCTATATATTTTCCAAGTCTACCTTACAAATACAACATACATGGCTTTATATAGCCTCAAAATGAAACTATTAAAGGCATTCCAAAAGTTGTAACATTCACACTTTATGGCCATAATTAGCTATTATGTAAATGTAACCGAAATTAAATAAAAAGTCTTAAAATACAATAACTCTAAATTACTCTAAATTATAACCCACCCAAAATTTACAACAATCAAACTTTATTCTTCTTCAATGTAGCATGAATTGAAACATATTTTGATAATTTTGACAACCTTTTCTTCACATCTTCATTGAAGTATATTGTATGATTGATGTCTCTCAGTTCATATCATTCTCCACTTCTTCAAGAGGATTCGTCCTCGAATCTATTTGTGAAACTTTGCTGCAAAAAATAAGTTATGGAAATACGAAGGACCTCACAACACTCTCCTCACGAGTATACACTCAAGGAAATTTTAGGACACTCTTTTTACACTCAGTTACACAAATGAAGCTCTCATTCTCACCTCTCAAAATTTTAAATAGAGCAACGATTGAATTTTGAACTCTGGGTCGATTAAAAACTAAAAAGATGAAAATAAATAAAAATCAAATTGAGAAGAAACGCAAAGGAAACATATATCCGATCTTGAGCCTGAAGCTCTGATACCAAATGATAAGATAAGGAATCAACTACAAGGGGAATAAGATTCGGATTACCTTGTTGATCGAATATCTCAAGGCAAGAACATTGTTTGAGATTCGAATCACTCCACAAGCAAGATCGATCATGTCTAGCTTGAATGATTCTTGTTGATCAAATATCTCAACGCAAGAACACTTGGTTGAGATTCGAATCACTCCACAAGCAAGATTGATCATGTCGAGCTTGAATGATTCTACATGCAATCTAAACTACATAGAATTGCAAAGAAACTTAGCCATTGGCTAAAGAAAAGCACAAATGCTTCTTTCTATATATTTTCCAAGTCTACCTTACAAATACAACATACATGGCTTTATATAGCCTCAAAATGAAACTATTAAAGGCATTCCAAAAGTTGTAACATTCACACTTTATGGCCATATGATATGAACCAAGAGACATCAATCATACAATATACTTCAATGAAGATGTGAAGAAAAGGTTGTCAAAATTATCAAAAAGATGTTTCAATTCATGCTACATTGAAGAAGAATGAAGTTTGATTGTTGTAAATTTTGGGTGGGTTACAATTTAGAGTAATTTAGAGTTATTGTATTTTAAGACTTGTTATTTAATTTCGGTTACATTTACATAATGGCTAATTATGGCCATAAAGTAGGAATGTTACAACTCTTGGAATACCTTTAGTAGTTTCATTTTTGAGGCTATATAAAGCCATGTATGTTGTATTTGTAAGGTAGACTTGGAAAATATATAGAAAGAAGCATTTGTGCTTTTCTTTAGCCAATGGCTAAGTTTCTTTGCAATTCTATGTAGTTTAGATTGCATGTAGAATCATTCAAGCTCGACATGATCAATCTTGCTTGTGGAGTGATTCGAATCTCAACCAAGTGTTCTTGCGTTGAGATATTTGATCAACAAGAATCATTCAAGCTAGACATGATCGATCTTGCTTGTGGAGTGATTCGAATCTCAAACAATGTTCTTGCCTTGAGATATTCGATCAACAAGGTAATCCGAATCTTATTCCCCTTGTAGTTGATTCCTTATCTTATCACCATAATTAGCTATTATGTAAATGTAACCGAAATTAAATAAAGTCTTAAAATACAATAACTCTAAATTACTCTAAGTTATAACCCACCCAAAATTTACAACAATCAAACTTTATTCTTCTTCAATGTAGCATGAATTGAAACATATTTTGATAATTTTGACAACCTTTTCTTCACATCTTCATTGAAGTATATTGTATGATTGATGTCTCTCAGTTCATATCACTATTCCCCGGATTTGAATCTTTGGCCCGTTGGGAATGGAGTGACTTTTCTGGTTTGTGCAAGTCTTTTTCTTTCACTAATGACTACTATTGTAGATACATAATGGTATGAGATTATTTGGACTACAAGATCAAACCTGATTCGTCAGCCAGATTGAAATAGACAACAAATTGGTATTTATAAACATCTTTTTTTCTTCCTTCCATTTGAACAAATTTCGATCATTCTTTTAGCTGCTAGCTGCTTTGATCGGCCAGCGCAATTGCCGTGGCTCGCCAGTAATCAATCTTTAGTTAGAAATAGCATAGTTCTATGTTATCGCACACATTCCCTCCCCTTCAATTATATTTGAGGATTCTTTCTGTCTGTCTAAAAGCTAAATTCTTTGATTCGATCGATTACCAATATATTCCCTTGTTCGTTCTCTACTTTTCCAATTGAATGGAAGGAATCTATTACATTTTTGTTCATCTTCATATGGAAATAAATCGGAATTGATAAGGAGTTGGTCAATCATGCTCGAACATGTACTTATTCTAAGTGTCTATCTATTTCCTTTCTATCGGTATCTAAGGATTGATCACGAGCCTAAATATGGTTAGGCCCCTTATGTGTCTTGAGCTTATACTTCATGCAATTAATACGCCCATTTCGTAACATTCTCTGATTTGCTAGTCGCCGGAATCTTTTCTCAATTTTGGTTATAGCTATTGCACTGAAGCAGCTATTGGCCCAGCTATTGTTTCGTCAATTTCTCTTCTCGTAACAGAAAAGAAAGTCGTATCAATTTATCTGTTGTCACAGAGTCAGTAAAGATTTATGATAAGATGTATAGGGAGGGTGTACTCAATGTGTCCGAGCTTGCCCCACGGATGTATTAGAAATGAGACCTTGGGGCGGATGTAAAGCTAACTAAGCAAATAGCTTCGGCTCCAAGAAGAGAAGACTGTCTTGGTTGGAAGAGATGTGAATCCGCCTGTCCGATTTCTTGAGTGAGTGTTCGCCTTTACTTATGGCATGAAAGAACTCGAAGCAGGGGGCTAGCCTAGCTTATTGATACGTTCTCGAAAAGCCCCCTTGAATCCATCCTCTTTTTTACCGACAAAAACTCGTGCTCGACAATATACATATCTATCCGTTTCTAACATGGGGTCTTTTAGTCCAAGTCTATCTTGTTTTTACTACTCTTTCCTTGGTTAACAAGAGTTGTAGTTTTGCCAATAGTTGCGGGGTTATTCCTTTTCGGTTTCCCTCCCTCATAGAGGAAAGAAAGTAATGCAGCTTTAGTATACGATATGTATCTGTGTACTCGAGCTCCTTCTAAGATAAGAACCTATTTGTTATCATTTCGAATTAGCCGATCCATTAATCCAACTGACAGAGGATTATCAATGGATCCCTTTTTTGTATTTTGACTGGAGATTGGGAATGGACTTTCCTTTCCATAGGACACATTTGACTGACGGGGGTTATCACACCACTTTAACGACTTTAGCGGCTTGGCCAGTTACTCGAGATTCCCGCCCGATTATTCCATTTTCTAATGTTAACAATGTCTAACGGTCAACATAGGATCATTTTCTGCTCGAGACCTTTGACTCTTCTCATGTGGGAGTTAGAATAGAATGAATTCCCGTTTATCTACTTCTAGAGATGTGGGGAAGAAAGAAAGGGGTGTGTTGTATTTAGCTACAAAGTGGCTTTTGTACACTGCAGGAAGGAGGGAGGTTACTTTTGTTAATGGTAGGGTATCGGGTTCTATGGTTCTAATGACCAACCAACTTTCAATTTGGAAACATCGGCGAATCAATCCTATCCTATAGCACTGGAAATCATATTCTATATCGGATTTCTTATTGCTTTTGCTGTCAAATCCCCGCCCCGATTATACCCTATACCCACGGAGAGGCACATTACAGTACTTGTATGCTTCTAGCCGGAATCTTATTCAAAATGGATGGGAGCATATGGATTGGTTCGGATCAATATGGATTCCCCCACGCCCATTCTCCTTTTTCCCTCTGGTTGATCATAGTAGGCATAAGTCAAATAATCTATGCAGCTTCAACATCTTAAAGAATGCTTATTCCTTCCCTCCGTCTCTCACTCATATGGTTTAATGAGATTAATTTGTTCTATAAGCGGGACTCAATGGAGCTATTTTACAAGGAATCTCTCATGGATTTATTGGCGCTGCGCTTTTTTTCTTGGCTGGCTGGCGGGAACAAGTTATGTATGACCGAATACGTCTTGGTTATCTCGATGAAATGGGCAGAATGGCTATTCCAAAAAGATGAACGACTTTGAGTTAGTATCTTATCGATGGCTTCCCTAGCATTGCCGGGTATCAGCGGTTTTGTTGCAGAATTCATAGTCTGTCACCTAGAGTAGAGTTGTTTGTTGCGATCTCTATCCTTATACCTACCTACCTGTCATAGGTATTGGTATTTAGCCGGATTTGGTTTTCTCACTATCAGTCAGTCAGTTGACAAGGTCGAAGCTCTTTTATCTAGGGGTTCCCGATGTCTTACACATAGTTTTCTTATCTGCACTCTCCCTTGTCTTCGTCAGGCCCTTTCTTTCATTCAATTAGATTAGATGTTAATGTAAATGAACCATAACTATGTAGCCCTATCCCGGATTGATTACCCCCAATAGCATAGCATATCCAAATGGAAACCCCATAGAGGCCACAATTGCGGAATTTACACCTTCCCTTTGATCGCGTATGTAAATAAATGGCGAATATGGTCCAAGTAATAAATGCCCAAGGTTCTTTTCGATCCCAATTCCAATACGATCCCCATCCATGTCTCATTAGCCCATACGGCCCCGGAAGGAATGCCTATGCTTAAAAAGGGAGAGAACCCCGCAACTAATGAATGGATAACCCCAATGATCTAATTGTTGAATCAGTTGAGACTTATCATAATTATTAGAAAGAAGTATAAGAAAAAAGGAAGTGGTTTTTAAATGTTCTCTTCCTTCATGTATTGGATCTCATCAAAGGAAAATAAGGCATTGAATAAATGATTGTTTTTACCCCACCCAATTCTTATAGAGTTTGGAAATGTAATCACTATAAGAGCTCCTTCCTTCAAATAATGATCCACATAAAATGCATAACCCAATACCATCATACTTACTTGCATCATTAACCAATGAGATTGGGGAGCGGGAACTCATAGTGGGCCCTGAAGCTGAAGTAGCAAACCCTTGGGTAAAACTAGTACTTGGTGCAGTTATTGCGCTTACACTTAAATGGTTTTTCTCTTCATAAATACCCGAAATAGCTGAATAATGGAGAAACCCCATGAAAGAAATAGTAATGATTCTAATAAATCACTTAATGGTAAATGCCTCAAATAAATCCAACCCAACCAACCAGTAACTAATAATCCTGTTAGACAGAAAAAAGTAGCTATCATGCCGCCCCCTTTTCTGACGAAGCATAGAGTCCTACGCTTTCATCGACTAATAAGGTTATCAAATGAATTGGTTCATGATTCGGACGTAATCGTAACGAATTGAATACAAATCAGTCTGATTTTACTGGATCCCCTGATTTTACTAATCGCGTGGAGGATTATGGTTGATTATTAGGGATTTGAGGTCTTTATTGGACAACAAAGAGAGGGAGTTTAGAATTTCGGGTCGGGATTGATTTCAAATATTCAATAACTTGCTTTATAATAAGGAGGGGAATTTCTTATTTGTTACTTTGTGCGCCGTCCCATTATTTGCTTGCGGGTGCAGTTGCTAAATCTCCTCAATTTCCTCTTCATGTAGGGTTACCTGATGCTATGGAGGGAGGGTCCTACCCCGATTTCTTATACATGCTGCTACGATGGGATGGTAGCTGCGGGAATTTATCTTGCTTGTCGCTCGGCTTCTTCCTTCACCGATAGATATTACCAAACAAAGACCTATTTATTCTGGAACTCCTTATTCTGTTCCTATGAGCTACTGATACTGGAGAGTCTATTCATGAAATCCGGAACCGGAACTTAGTCATAATCGTTCACCTTACTCCTGTTCCTATTTTGAGGGTCATTGAACTTTGGAACATAGGCTGGATGAGAAGAAGATGAGAGTCAGTTAGTCAGAATGTATTTCTCTCGAGCTGAGCTTCTTTCACTCGTTAAATAGGTGTGTGTTTTATTCTTGATCTGATCTTGATCCTTTCAAAGACTTGGTAAATGGGGCTGGATGATTAGCTCCTCTCCCTTACGGTCTCGCACTTCGTTCCTCTCTCTCCTTTATTTACCTATTTATTCCTTCAAACCCAAACAAGGTAAAGCTGCTTCGCTCATGAACCTGGCCTTTACAGTAAAAGAAAGAGTGAAAGAAAGGAGAAAGATAAGTCAAACAAAGAAGAAATACGGGAAGGAGCAAACAGATAGTATAGTTTACGAGGGGGAAGAGAATGAATCGAGAGGTGAATGGACAGGAGCGAAGACGAAGACAGAGTGAAGGAATAGTAGTCTTTCCCTTGTTGTATAGAGGGAAATGAGAGAAAGAAAGAATCCAGGAGCAAAGCGACCGTAAATCAAATAGCTTTACTGAATGAAAGAATGAATCTCATTCATTTTCTTAGTTTACCGTTCAATCAAGTAGTTGTTCCGGGGTAGGGGAAGGAGTTAAAGCAAGAAGAAGAGAATATGCGAGTGAAGGAGGTTACAGTGAAAGAAGGGAAAGAACAAGAACAGAATAGAATGAAGGTAATAATCTAAGGAGAAGAGAAAGAAAGAATAGTGAAACCCGAGTAAGAGAGATTTACCTAGTTCAACCCTAGTTCAAGAATAAATAGGTGAAGGGAGAGGGGCGAAGCGACTCGACTGTAAAGGAGAGAGGAGGGGCGGGCAGGAGGAGCAGATCAAGAATAAGTAAGTAAGTAGTCTTTCTTTATTTACCTTTTCAATCAGGTAAGAGAGTAAGTAGCTGCTCTCCTGTCAAGTCTGATTAATCCTTCTTTCTTTTAGTCCCTACTGTAAAGGAATAAGAATAAGCAAAAGATAGGTATAGGAGTGAAGTAGCTAACTAAGAATCCGAGCGAAGACACTTGTTGTGGTTCCGGGTCAGGTTCAGTAGTTAAGGAGAATGAATCAAGGAGTCTAGTGTTTACTTGTTTGTTCAAGGATAGGTGGGTGAATGAATGAGCTTAGCTTGACTGACTTCCTCTTCCGTGTAAGTTGAAAGAACGAATGAGAGCTTGTTGTGGAGGTGCCGGATTGAAAACAGAAATACGGGGCTGAAAACGGCTTTCTCTTGTTCTCGAATAGCTAAACCCTTGTTTATGAGGTAAAGGTCATAGAGGTTCAGTAGTTCATTCCAACAATCCTAATATCCTCTTTCGTTTCGGCAGGAGAGCAAGCAAATGAAGACACTGCTTTACCAATAGAATAGATGAAAGAAGGAATAGATTCAGTCTCATTCATCTTGCTTCTTCTCTTACTGTGAAAGAAGGGACAAAGGAAAGAGTTCTTCAGTCTAATTCATCTTTAGTTCAGTCTTAGTTTACGCTTACTCTTCAGTCTTTCAAGCAGAAGTCAAGAAGCCACATTTTCTCTATCAATTCTTTTCTTTGGCTTTTACCCCCAAGTGATTGAAAAGAGACCAATAAGGAGAGAGAGTAGTTCATTCAGTCGTCAGAGAGTAGTTAGTTAAGTCCTATCTATGAAGAAATCGGTTACGGAGTTCACTTAAATGATTGATCTTACAGTGAGTGAAAGAATAAGGGAGAGGTTTCGGCCGTAGAGGAAAGAAGGTGAAGGAAGTAGTTAAGGAGACAAAACCAAAGCAAAGCCGCCCGCGAAGCAACCAGACCGAGAAGAAAGAATAACGAGGAAAATAGCAAGCAACTTTTTCTTTAAGGAATCCTTTTACAGTTAAAGAAAGAATATCAATTCAATCAGGTTACGGGGCAGGGGAAAGAGGGAGTGAACACATCTTGTCTTGCTGAAGCCGTTCTCTTGAAGATTGAAACAAACACTATAGGTTCCTTTTATGCAGTTACTTTTATTCAAAGACGGTAATAGGAGCTTGAGGTTGAGTCTGACAGTTCACTCTCATTCATCAATATTTAGTCATCTTAGTCATCAGTATTTAGTCTTTTTTCAATCAAGAAATAGAGTGTCCGGCCGATAAAGAAATAGTGTTTTATTGTATTTCTTCTGGGAATAAAGGTTAGCTTGACCTTCTTGCTTGTAATTCATCTTCTTGTTGTTTGTTTGTCTTGCTTTATAGGTGAATGAGTTTACCTTTATGTAATGAAGAATGTTCTTGTTGTTGTTCTTGTTGTCTTGGTTGCTTGCTCGTCAGGTTCATGCGCTTACCTTTCTTTCCTGTAATTCATCTTGTCTTGTTGTTTGTCTTTCTTGTCAGGTTAGCTTTACCTTTCTGTAATGAAGAATGTTCTTGTTGTTGTTCTTGTTGTCTTGCTCGTCACGGCAGGTTAGCTTTACCCCTTCCTGTATGTAATGAATGTTGTTGTCTTGCTTGCTCGTCAGGTTACTTAGAGGATTGAAGGAAGGTAAGTCAAGTAGTAAATAGGTTCTCGTCAGGGAATGAATAGAGCTTAATGAGTAGGCAGTAGTAAGTGTAAGAGTTGGAAGTGAAGTTCAGTAGCTAGCTAGCTTTCTCTTTCGTCTTTACTGGAGAGTCCGTCAAAGAGTTCGTTCAGTAGTGAAGGATCGTGTAGGCTGACGAATCGTAAAGGGAAGAAGTTGCTTTACACCTCCTTCAATTAGTCAGTAGAATGAATCTTGTATCGAATCCGTTCTTTAGTCTAACTAAGGAAGTAGTTGAGGATTGCCTTGTGAAAACAGGTTACGGAGCTTAGACTCAGACAGAGTTGGAAGAAAGAGTGAATTAATTCATTAGCTGTAGCTTTATCAATAGAATAGGTGAATGAGCTTGACCTTCTGCTCAGCTTAGTTACATACAAAGAAGGTGAAGTGAAAGAGTTCCTTCCATCAGTCTCATTATAAAATACCGGTAAAGTAAGGAGAAAGACTAACTCTCAACAATACACTGAATTTACCCATGAAAGAATATAACGAACAAGAAACAGAGACCGTAAAATGGCTTTCCCTTCTCCAAGAATGAGTTCCGGTTCAGGAGTGAAGCAGTGAAACCGACAGGTGATTGAGCGAAGCTGCTTTACCCACAGGTGATTGAGTGCGAAGCCGAGGTAGGTTCCTTCTTTCCATTCATTTCCTCTCCCGTCAAGTAAGGAATCATTAATCTTGTCTTGCTCCAGTCGTCTTGACTTACTACCGGATTATTCTTTGATTTACTCGACTGTAAAGGATGCATAAGGAACGAATTTAATATGCTTGATTTACTTACTACCTCTTTCAAAGACTGTAACAGGATAAGAATGAGCTTCATCTTGTCTTGCTTTAGTCTTCTAGCTTTAACGAGTTCAACAATAAATAGGGGGTAGAACCATAGGGAGAGTAAGTAGTTCAGCAGACAGACTGATAGTTTACGGGGTGAAGGATTGAGTAAGTAAACAGTAAAGGGTCCCGGATCAAGAGTTATACATCATCAGGAAAAGGTTCAGAGAATAAGCAGAAAGAGAAGAAGAGCTAAGCTAAGATTCCCAACAGTTAAACAAAGAAGAGAAGAAGCGCGAATAAATAAAGCAATAGAGGGTTTCAGTCTTGATTGACTTCCCGGTTTCAGTAGTAGGTAGTTCAGTAGGTTACGGAGGGAAGAGTAGAATCTGTGTGTTTCATTTGGAGGAGAATAAGTCTTTCATTTGGAGGAGAAGAAGTAGTTGAGGCTTTCCCTTAATTCAAAGACTGTAAAAACTCTTATTCACCGAGCCGAGCAAAAGCTGCTAATTCATTGACTCAAGAAAAGAGCTACACTTTACTCTTCAATCCGGCTAAAGAAAGAAGACGACGAGAATAAGGTCCCGGTCAGGAGTAAGTAGCGAGTTGGGTTACGAAGGAGAATGAAGTAAGCAGCCCATTTACCTACAGAGATAAAGCAAGGGAATAAAGAGGTGAAGCAGAGAAGCAAGCAATGAGCGAGACCGATAGCAGCTTAAGGGCAAGGAGAAAGAAAGAAAGAAAGAATCCTGCCTAGTTACTACCTTACCTTGGGATTGAGTAAAAGAAGTAGGAGAGTCTTGTCTTACAGTTCAGGATCTAGAATAAATAGGATCAGGATAATTCACAACAAGGAGTTCTGATAAGATAAGGAAATCAACTACAAGGAGAGTAAGATTCGGATTACCTTGTTGATCGAATATCTCAAGGCAAGAAGAACACTTGATTGAGATTCGAATCACTCCACAAGCAAGATCGATCATGTCTAGCTTGAATGATTCTTGTTGATCAAATATCCCAAACACTTGTTTGAGATTCGAATCACTCCACAAGCAAGATTGATCATGTCGAGCTTGAATGATTCTACATGCAACCTAAACTACATAGAATTGCAAAGAAACTTAGCCATTGGCTAAAGAAGAGCACAAATGCTTCTTTCTATATTTTCCAAGTCTACCTTACAAATACAACATACATGGCTTTATATAGCCTCAAAATGAAACTATTAAAGGCATTCCAAAAGTTGTAACATTCATACTTAATGGCCATAATTAGCCATTATGTAATTGTAACCTAAAGTAAATAAAAACTCTTAAACTACATTAATGAAATACAATAACTCGTAATCCACCCAAAATTTATCACATGAAACTTCATTCTTCTTCATTGTGACATGAATTGAAATACTTTTGATGATTTCAACAATATTTTCTTCACATCTTCATTGAAGCATATTGTATGATTGATGTCTCTTGGTTCATATCATTCTCCACTTCTTCAAGAGGATTCGTCCTCGAATCTATTTGTGAAACTTTGCTGCAAAAAATAAGATATGGAAATACAAAGGAACTCACAACACTCTCCTCACGAGTATACACTCAAGGAAATTTTAGGACACTCTTTTTACACTCAGTTACACAAATGAAGCTCTCATTCTCACCTCTCAAAATTTTAAATAGAGCAAAGATTGAATTTTGAACTCTGGGTCGATTAAAAAAACTAAAAAGATGAAAATAAATAAAAATCAAATTGAGAAGAAACGCAAAGGAAACATATATCCGATCTTGAGCCTGAAGCTCTGATACCAAATGATAAGATAAGGAAATCAACTACAAGGAGAGTAAGATTCGGATTACCTTGTTGATCGAATATCTCAAGGCAAGAAGAACACTTGATTGAGATTCGAATCACTCCACAAGCAAGATCGATCATGTCTAGCTTGAATGATTCTTGTTGATCAAATATCCCAAACACTTGTTTGAGATTCGAATCACTCCACAAGCAAGATTGATCATGTCGAGCTTGAATGATTCTACATGCAACCTAAACTACATAGAATTGCAAAGAAACTTAGCCATTGGCTAAAGAAGAGCACAAATGCTTCTTTCTATATTTTCCAAGTCTACCTTACAAATACAACATACATGGCTTTATATAGTGATAAGATAAGGAATCAACTACAAGGGGAATAAGATTCGGATTACCTTGTTGATCGAATATCTCAAGGCAAGAACACTTGATTGAGATTCGAATCACTCCACAAGCAAGATCGATCATGTCTAGCTTGAATGACTCTTGTTGATCAAATATCTCAAACACTTGTTTGAGATTCGAACCACTCCACAAGCAAGATTGATCATTTCGAGCTTGAATGATTCTACATGCAATCTAAACTACATAGAATTGCAAAGAAACTTAGCCATTGGCTAAAGAAGAGCACAAATGCTTCTTTCTATATTTTTCAAGTCTACCTTACAAATACAACATACATGGCTTTATATAGCCTCAAAAATGAAACTACTAAAGGTATTCCAAGAGTTGTAACATTCCTACTTTATGGCCATAATTAGCCATTATGTAAATGTAACCGAAATTAAATAACAAGTCTTAAAATACAATAACTCTAAATTACTCTAAATTGTAACCCACCCAAAATTTACAACAATCAAACTTCATTCTTCTTCAATGTAGCATGAATTGAAACATCTTTTTGATAATTTTGACAATCTTTTCTTCACATCTTCATTGAAGTATATTGTATGATTGATGTCTCTTGGTTCATATCATTCTCCACTTCTTCAAGAGGATTCGTCCTCGAATCTATTTATGTAACTTTGCTGCAAAAAATAAGTTATGGAAATACGAAGGACCTCACAACACTCTCTCACGAGTATACGCTCAAGGAATTTTAGGCCACTCTTTTTACACTCGTTTACACAAATGAAGCTCTCATTCTCACCTATCAAAGTTTTAAATAGAGCAACGATTGAATTTTGAACTTTGGGTCGATTAAAATCTAAAAACATGAAAGTAAATAAAAATCAAATTGAAAAAAAAAATGCAAAGGAAACATATATCCGATCTTGAGCCTGAAGCTCTGATACCAAATGATAAGATAAGGAATCAACCCAAGGGAAAGTATGGAACGGATTACCTTGATGATCAAGATCAAGAGTAAAGAAAACTCGTTTCTAAACTCGTGATTCGAATCACTCCACGAGAGGTTTGATCAATACCACTTGAATGACTCTACATGCAAGTTCTAAACACAAGAATTTGCAAAGAAAGTTTAGCTCTCAACAAAGCTAAAATAGAAATTCTATTCTCAATTCCAAAATCTGATGTCTAATCAAAGAAAAGAAGGCTTTATATAGCCTTTACAAACCGTAACCTATGTGATACATAACTCCAAAATTAAATGGGCTAGTAAATGAGAAATACCCATAATCTCCATATTAAAATGCTGGTTAATGGTGGAATATAGTAACCTATGTGGGTTACAATATAACCTTAACTCCTATATTTAAAACTAGCTTAAATATGAAAACAAATAGTTAAACTATAATTAAATAATGCAAATAATAAAATGGGCTTATTAGTCATCCTTGGACTATTGATAAATTCAGCGGAGTTCATTAAATGCAACTTAAAGTGCATTTAATTCATCTCTGTCTTGAAGCTCAACTTTGCATAACATATAAGGGAGGTCACCAACGTCTTCTAGAATTTCCTTTGATGAGCTCACCATAGCTTGAATATAACTGTATAAGGTTTGTTGTAGCTTCTTGGCTCTCGTCCTTGTAATTGGACCTTGAGGTATGGAAATTTCTTGGTCGTTGTTCATATCATATAGCCTCAAAATGAAACTATTAAAGGCATTCCAAAAGTTGTAACATTCATACTTAATGGCCATAATTAGCCATTATGTAATTGTAACCTAAAGTAAATAAAAACTCTTAAACTACATTAATGAAATACAATAACTCGTAATCCACCCAAAATTTATCACATGAAACTTCATTCTTCTTCATTGTGACATGAATTGAAATACTTTTGATGATTTCAACAATATTTTCTTCACATCTTCATTGAAGCATATTGTATGATTGATGTCTCTTGGTTCATATCAAGTTCCATCAGTCTAACGAAGAACATAGTCAAAGTAGTTAAGTTAAGGAGGATCAGTTAAGTAAAGAAAGTAATAAGGCTCGAGGAGAACAGACAGAGACCGTAAGTAAAGGGGAGGAGATAATGAATCTTCTTTTTCACCGACTGTCTAGTATAGGAAAAGGGCGTCGGGAGAGGAACAAAGTACGAGATCGGAAGGGAGAGGAAAGCTGCTAACTCTTTCTTTCAAACAAAGACTGTAACACCTCGGGTCAGGTTCAATAGAATAGTTCAAGAATGAAGTAGAAGTAGAATAAATAGGAGAGAGGGGAATAGCGGTTACTAGGGGGGAATAGCAGTTACTAGGAGAGAGCAGAATAGCGGTTACGGATAAAGAGTTCGATAGGGTTTACGGATAAAGAGTGAAATAGGAGCTTTACCTGAATTCGGATTATACAGCTTACCTAGTTCCCTTAAGAGTTCTTCAATAGGAGCTTTACCTGATTCTTCTCATCCTGCCTAGAAGGTTCAAGAGTTAGTTCAATCAAGTAATAGAATAGTCGAAGACACTTTACCGAGTTGAAGAGGGGTGAAACAACTCGACCGAGAGGGAGAGGGGCAGGAGCGAAGCTGTGAAACCGACAGGGGAGGTGAAGGGGAAGGTTCTTCAAATAGCGCTTTACCTTGTGTTTGAGTGAAATCAGGGACAAGTGAAGGAGTTCAAAAGAATGCATCTTTCTTCTTTCCTTCCTGTTCACTCTCATTCATCTTTCCTTTCGTCTTTGTTTACAGTTCTATCTGGTCAGGGAATCAGGTCAGGTCATATCGGTGAAGGTTAAGGTTTAGGTTCAGTCTCATTCATTCTCGTCAGGTAAAGGAGAGAGAGGGAAAGGATTGAATCTGAATTGCCTCTCCCTTCTTTGTGATAGGTGATTGAGCTGCAAGGAATTGACTCTCATGGTAAGGTTCCGGTTTCACTATCTCTTTGATTTGATTGACTCCCCTGTCAAGCTACTAATTCATTGATTCAAAGACTGTAAAGGGGAAGGAGCGAAAGCGGTGAGCCCGAGGTTACGAGGCGAACTCGTTCAACAGCGAGACCAAAGGGAGAGGAGTGAAACAGCGAGACCGGAAGGGAGAGGAGCGATGCAAGGAGACCTAAAGGATAGATAGGTTCAGGGTCAGGAGCGAAGCAGCTTTACCTTAAGGGGAGGGGAAGGAGCTGATCAGCCTATTTACTCAGCAGTGAAAGAATAGAATAGTGAAAAGGCGCCAAGCCGAGGTTCCGGTTTTCGCTTTTGAGTTTTCGATATTGGGTGTTGTAAGATACTATCAATAGAAGAGATAGAGCCAATCCAAGATTTAGTATTGTTTTGGCGGCATGGTCGAGCGGTAAGGTAAGGCGTGGGCCTGCGAATCCATCCCTATTTACCCAGTTCAAATCTGCTGGGTGTCGTCTCATCAACAAACAAAAGAATGGTAAAGACTTTGATTTAGAGCTGATATAACTTTATCATTGATTTTCAAGGAGAAGACAAGCAAGCCTCTTTTCTTTCTTTCTCTTTCTCTTTATATTTGCTTGATTCTAAGCATCGTTGGGGTTCTGTAAAATGCTATACATCCTTTCGTCTAGGTTTCGGGGTTTCAAGAGAATTTAGTAGAGTAATGCAAATCGTTAAATCTTGCTGCTATGATAACCCTTCGACTCCGGGTGTCTACTGATTGAGTCTTGAATTAGGGAATCTCATTTGATTTTGAGTTACGGATAGGGAAGAAGATACTTTATATATGGACTCATGCATGAAAGTATCCGAGTGCTCGAGCAGTCAATCACTATTATATTGAATGGCTAATTTCCTTTTGAATCTGCCAAGGAACTTCTTTTCGATAAGCTCTAGCATGTAATAGGTCATCCCATCTCCTGATTGTCTAAATAGGGGGAGATTAGATCAAATGAGAAAGGAATAATAGTATGGTTGGGTATGCGATAGCTAGTGGTTGATTGACTCTTTTTATACTCTTTGTAATGTAATGAAATGCAGGAGAACAAAAGACTAGGTCTGATTATTCCTACATGGTACTAATTTCAGACTTCCAAGAGTTTCCCCGCCTCTTTCTTTGATTTGTACTTAATTTGATTATACTAGCATATAAGAACTTGTTATAATTCTATATTTGTGGATTGTTTCATCAATGGTGTTGTGCCCGAATCTCTTTTTGACTATGCGCTTTCCACTATTATTAGTTCATAATAATAATGAGTGAGCAATTATAGAATAATAATTCTTTTCTTTCTATTCATAGAGATAGGGGACATAATTCACATGGGGTTAGTCGTCTCGCTTGGGCTGCTTTAATGATAGTCTTTATTCTCTTTCACTCGGAGTATGGGGAAGAAGTAAGTGGACTCTCTTTAGAAGTACTACTAATTGAAGAATGAAACTGTCTCGTATGGATTGTTTTTGGCTTATTTGATAGATCCTTTTGCAACACTTTTGATCTTTGTGACAGTAAAAAAGAGGATTATCCCTTTAAAAGTAGATACATACTTTCGACACGCAAAGAAGATAGACATAGTGGTTGTCTAATGAGATACTCTTCCATAAGAATCTACTACTTCATAATAAGATAATACCTCGGCCCCATCCATATTACGGTACTTCCCACTTCTTTGATTTATTATTCTTAGTCTTTTAGTTCTTTTCTTTACTAAATAGTAGGATTTCTGCTTCTTTTATCGAACTCATTTCATATGATGGCTCAAACGTGAAAGATGGGATTGACTAATTCTTTTATAAATTCGAAGAGAAAAAGTGCCTACGGAACCGAACCCCTAGATTATCTGTCAATTGCTCAATCAATTACTTCTTTATCATGCTAGAACAAGGAAGGATTAGTGGGCGGCGCGGGGGCCTTTCGATTATTTCATTTCTGATTCATTGGAACCAAGGTGAATTGATATGGAAATCAACCCAAGGGAAAGTATGGAACGGATTACCTTGATGATCAAGATCAAGAGTAAAGAAAACTCGTTTCTAAACTCGTGATTCGAATCACTCCACAAGAGGTTTGATCAATACCACTTGAATGACTCTACATGCAAGTTCTAAACACAAGAATTTGCAAAGAAAGTTTAGCTCTCAACAAAGCTAAAATAGAAATTCTATTCTCAATTCCAAAATCTGATGTCTAATCAAAGAAAAGAAGGCTTTATATAGCCTTTACAAACCGTAACCTATGTGATACATAACTCCAAAATTAAATGGGCTAGTAAATGAGAAATACCCATAACCTCCATATTAAAATGGCTGGTTAATGGTGGAATATAGTAACCTATGTGGGTTACAATATAACCTTAACTCCTATATTTAAAACTAGCTTAAATATGAAAACAAATAGTTAAACTATAATTAAATAATGCAAATAATAAAATGGGCTTATTAGTCATCCTTGGACTATTGATAAATTCAGCGAAGTTCATTAAATGCAACTTAAAGTGCATTTAATTCATCTCTGTCTTGAAGCTCAACTTTGCATAACATATAAGGGAGGTCACCAACGTCTTCTAGAATTTCCTTTGATGAGCTCACCATAGCTTGAATATAACTGTATAAGGTTTGTTGTAGCTTCTTGGCTCTCGTCCTTGTAATTGGACCTTGAGGTATGGAAATTCCTTGGTCGTTGTTCATATCATTCTCCCCCTCTTGAGAAGGATTCGTCCTCGAATCCAAGCCATCACCTACATCAAAAGGACTCAAATCAGCAACATTAAAAGTTGCACTAACACCGTACTTACCTGGTAAATCAATTTTATAAGCATTGTCATTGATGCGCTCAAGAACTTGAAAAGGTCCATCTCCTCGTGGTAAAAGCTTAGATTTTCTTTGAGTAGGAAATCTTTCTTTTCGAAAATGCACCCAAACCCAATCTCCTGGCTTGAAGATGACAATCTTACGTCCTTTATTAATTCGGGTGGCAACCTTGGAATTTTGTTTCTCAATTTGTTCTTTTACTTGCTTGTGCAATTTATGAACAAACTCAACCTTGGTATTTGCATCAAAATTCACAAATTCTTTTGACGGTATAGGTAACAAGTCAGTGGGGGTTAAAGGATTAAAGCCATAAACAATTTCAAAAGGTGTGCATTTAGTAGTGCTATGAACAACCCTATTATATGCAAATTCTATAAATGGCAAACAATCCTCCCAAGTCTTAAGATTCTTATCAATAATAGCCCTAAGCATAGTAGTCATGGTTCTGTTAACAACTTCAGTTTGTCCATCCGTTTGAGGATGACAAGTAGTTGAATATACGAGCTTAGTTCCTAACTTACCCCATAAAACACGCCAAAAGTGGCTTAAAAATTTGACATCACGATCACTAACGATGCTTTTAGGAATGCCATGCAATCGTACAACTTCCCTAAAGAACAGGTCTGCAATATGTTTTGCATCATCAGTTTTGTGACAAGGAATAAAATGAGCCATTTTACTAAATCGATCAACCACAACAAAGATGCTATCATAACCTTTCCTAGTCCTAGGTAAACCTAAAACAAAATCCATTGATATATCAATCCAAGGACCATTAGGAACTGGTAATGGGGAGTATAAACCATGTGGTTGAAGCCTAGACTTAGCTTGTTTACATGCTATGCAACGAGCACAAACTTTATGAACATCATGTCTCATTTTAGGCCAAAAAAAATGTTCAGACAGCATATCATAAGTTTTAGAAACTCCATGGTGTGCCATTAAACCACCTCCATGAGCTTCCCTCACAAGTAGCTCACGTATGGAACAAGATGGTATGCAAAGTTTGCCTTTTCGGAACAAAAATCCATCTAACAACAAGTAATTATCCACAATGAGTCCTTTTTCACAAGATTCAACAAAAGGAGCAAAGAACATGTCATGTTGATACAAATCCTTTATGTGTTCAAAACCCAACAACCTAGCATTCAAAGTATTGAGGAGGACATACCTTCGTGATAAAGCATCGGCAACAATGTTCTCCTTACCTTGTTTATATCTTATGACATAAGGGAATGTTTCAATAAATTCTAACCACTTAGCATGTCGTCTGTTGAGTTTATTTTGTACTCTCAAATGCTTTAAACTTTCATGATCCGTATGAATAATGAACTCCTTAGGCCAAAGATAATGTTGCCAGGTTTGCAATGCACGAACCAAAGCATAAAGCTCTTTGTCATAAGTTGGATACCTCAAAGATGCACCAGTCAACTTCTCACTAAAGAACATTAAAGGTCTTTGATTTTGCATTAATACAGCACCTATCCCTACTCCACTTGCATCGCATTCAATTTCAAAAGTAGACTCAAAATTAGGTAATGCAAGCAAAGGAGCAGAACTCAATTTTTCTTTCAAAGTATTAAAAGCAAGTTCTTGATCTTTTTCCCATATAAAGGATACATTTTTCTTAATAAGTTCATTCAAGGGTGAAGCAATTGTACTAAAATTCTTAATGAACCTACGGTAGAAACTTGCAAGACCATGAAAACTTCTTACCTCACTCACATTTTTAGGTGTAGGCCACTCTTTTATAGCCTTCACTTTCTCCTCATCAACCTCAACACCATTAGATGAAACTACAAACCCAAGAAAGTTAACTTTTTCCATGCAAAAGCTACATTTCTTTAAATTTACATACAAACATTCATTTCTTAAAGTAGTCAAAACATTGCGTACATGGGTAATATGATCATCTAAAGATTTAGAGTAAACAAGGATGTCATCAAAATAAACAACCACAAACTTACCTAAGTATTCTCGTAAGACATGGTTCATTAGTCTCATGAATGTACTAGGTGCATTAGTTAATCCAAAAGGCATAACCAACCATTCATAAAGACCATACTTGGTTTTAAAAGCTGTTTTCCACTCATCCCCAATATGCATGCGAATTTGATGATAACCCGATTTTAAATCAATCTTAGTAAAAAGACTACATCCATGCAATTCATCAAGCATATCATCTAATCTAGGAATTGGATGCCTATACTTTATAGTTATCTTGTTTATAGCCCTACAATCAACACACATACGCCAAGAACCATCTTTCTTAGGTACAAGAATAACTGGAACAGAACAAGGACTCAAACTTTCACGTACATACCCTTTAGCAAGGAGTTCACTTACTTGTCTTTGTATCTCTTCAGCCTCCTTTGGATTAGTCCTATATGCTGGTCGGTTTGGAATGGGCGCGCCAGGAATGAAGTCAATCTTGTGTTCAATCCCTCTAAGTGGTGGCAAACTACTAGGCATCTCCTCAGAAAATAAATCTTCAAACTCTTGCAAAAGCACAACAAAATCACTAGGCAAAGAAGGGTTAAGCATGTTAGTAAAGTAACAAGACCCCTTGCACATAAGTACAAGAATAGTCTGGTTAGAGAGCAAAACATTCCTAGCCTCACTTGATCTAACATACAAGCTTACTGATTTGGCTTTTCTCTCTTTTTTTTCTCTAGGCTGAGTGTTACTCTCTTGCTTTTCACTCAAGCTCATTTTTTCACTTGATTCTTTTTCAATCTCTGCTTTTGCATCAGCCTCTTGCCTTTTCTTTTCAAGTTTGCAATGATCAATAAATACATCTTTTGGAGACAATGGAACAAGAGTAGTTTTTCTACCATTGTGAGTAAAAGAGTATTGATTTGCATACCCATCATACATTACCCGACGATCAAATTGCCATGGCCTCCCCAGTAGTAAATCTCCAACATGCATGGATACAACATCACATAAAACATCATCAACATATTTTCCAATAGTAAATGAAACAAGAGTTTGTTGAGTTACCCGTACTTCCCCACAATCATTCAACCATTGAAGCTTGTAGGGTCTTGGATGTGGTTGTGTCTTCAAATTAAGTCTTTTGACCAGAATGGAACTCACAACATTGGTGCAACTACCGCTATCAATGACAACACTACAAGGTACAGATTGAACAAGACAACGAGTTTGAAACAAGTTCTCTCTTTGGTCTAGGCCGTCCTCCTTAATGTGGGTGTTTAGAGCTCGTCGAGTAACCAAAGATATATGTGTAGGGTCCTCTTCGCTAAACTCCTCACTCTCATCAGTTTCCTCATTTATGTCGTCATGTGCCTCGTCATCCGTAACAATTTCTCCCTCCTTGATGGTCATAATTCTTGCATTCGGGCAATCTCTACTATAGTGTCCTACCCCTTGACATCTCCAACACTTTAAATCCCTATTTCGAACATTAGACTTTTCTACTTTTTCTTTCCCTGTTCTAGAACTCTCCCCTTTCTCAAATTTAGCTTGAGGCTTCTCATTAATCTCTGGATTTCTATGCTTATAATCAATGTTCTTACTATCCTTTTTCCATGTAGAAGTAGAATTGGGAAAAGTTTTAGAAGAATACCGTTGAGATCTTCTTTGGATTTGCCTCTCGATCTTAATTGCAATGTGCAACAACTCCTCAATATTAGAATAAGGCTGTAAATCAGTCTTGTCTGCAATCTCTGTGTTTAACCCATTAAGAAACCGCGCCATGAGAGCCTCCATGTCCTCATCGAGATCAAGTCGATCCATCAATGTATCCATCTCCTTGTAATAATCTTCCACAGACTTGCGTCCTTGTTTCAATGCTTGAAGCTTTTGCGCCATGTCCCGTTGAAAATATTGTGGAACAAAACGCTTCCTCATGGACTCTTTGAACTCGTACCATGAATCAATTGGTGCTTCAAGGTTTCTTCTCCTACTTGACATCAATTTATCCCACCAAATTTGAGCATGTTGTTTGAATTGAGCAATGCATAACAGTACCTTCTTTTTATCACTAAAATTATGACAGTTGAACACCGACTCCACCGTTTTCTCCCATTGAAGGTACTCCTCTGGATCGGTTTTGCCATAAAACTTGGGAAGTTTTAATTTGATGCTCCCCACGTTACGATCAATTCTATCATCATAAGGAACTCGTTGTTGTAAATTATGATACCTTCTTCCATGGTCTCGCCCTCGCATCAAGCCATGACCAACCCCATGTGGATTATCCTCGTGGTGATCAGAATTGTCGCCCTCATATGTATCGGTTGAGGGCGTAGGTTGTGGAATCCTCTGTCGTGCTTGATTTTGAATCTCCAATCTTCCTATTCGATCAGTCAACTCTTCTATTCCTCGAATTAGTCTTTCCATGGTTCGTTGTTGTGCTTCTCTCAATCGTGCATCAGTAATGTTAGTATTGTCGTCTGGATTTTCCATGCTACAAAAGAAAGGTAAAAGAAAAGAAAAGGACCTCACAAGCGCTCCCTCACGTGTATTCACTCGTAAATGTAGTTCACTCGTGTTTAGCACTCAACACTCGAATCAATGTGTCACTCCCTTACAAACTCACCCTCACAATTGAGCACACACAAATCACACTCCAAAAAACAAATTGGGATGTGAGACAAGCTATGTTGTAGAGCTAAGTGCAATTCAATGTGAATAGACAGCACGCACACTCAATACATAAACAAGGGTATTGAAGGAGCAATCCGAATAACGACAAAGAAACGAATTACAGAAAGAAAATGATTAAGGACTAATTTAGACGTAGGAACATATGAGAGTTACATATAATAATCAAGAGGAAAAAAGAAAGACATTTAACATCAATATGCTTTCTTTCTTTCAATGGTTTTTTTTTTTTTCTTCTTATTCGCAAAATCTAATCAATTTTTCAACAAGAAAATTGATTTAGAAGATCTTAAAGAAGAATATAGTGTTGATAAGATCGAGATCTAACACTTTAAAGAACAGAAAAAAAAAATGTATTTTTTTTTTTGTTATATATTTTTGTGATAGAATATGAACATTCTACACAAACTGAGAAAAAAAAAATAATAAGAGAATTAAAAGAGATAAGCGCAATGAAACATATATCCGATCTTGAGCCTAAAGCTCTGATACCAAAATGATATGGAAATCAACCCAAGGGAAAGTATGGAACGGATTACCTTGATGATCAAGATCAAGAGTAAAGAAAACTCGTTTCTAAACTCGTGATTCGAATCACTCCACAAGAGGTTTGATCAATACCACTTGAATGACTCTACATGCAAGTTCTAAACACAAGAATTTGCAAAGAAAGTTTAGCTCTCAACAAAGCTAAAATAGAAATTCTATTCTCAATTCCAAAATCTGATGTCTAATCAAAGAAAAGAAGGCTTTATATAGCCTTTACAAACCGTAACCTATGTGATACATAACTCCAAAATTAAATGGGCTAGTAAATGAGAAATACCCATAACCTCCATATTAAAATGGCTGGTTAATGGTGGAATATAGTAACCTATGTGGGTTACAATATAACCTTAACTCCTATATTTAAAACTAGCTTAAATATGAAAACAAATAGTTAAACTATAATTAAATAATGCAAATAATAAAATGGGCTTATTAGTCATCCTTGGACTATTGATAAATTCAGCGAAGTTCATTAAATGCAACTTAAAGTGCATTTAATTCATCTCTGTCTTGAAGCTCAACTTTGCATAACATATAAGGGAGGTCACCAACGTCTTCTAGAATTTCCTTTGATGAGCTCACCATAGCTTGAATATAACTGTATAAGGTTTGTTGTAGCTTCTTGGCTCTCGTCCTTGTAATTGGACCTTGAGGTATGGAAATTCCTTGGTCGTTGTTCATATCATGAATGTATGAAGCAAAGAATATAGAATTGGGCCACGATGGATATTGTATTAACTAACTAGACATATATGTAATTGAGATGATATCTCTAATAGAAAGATATATATTGTAGATTCATCTATATTGAACCTCTAGTTTTATAGAGTACAATTTGATACACTTCAATAACAATAAGAGTATGGTAGAAGGATTAATATATTTCTTTACTAACATACTCTCGGATCTCATAGAAGACTTCTCTCGTAGAATACTGATAGTTCTAGTCCGCCAATTTCATTTAAGACGCGAAATGGGAATCCTTGTCATTTTGCTTATCTTCAATCATTGATAAGAACAAAGAAAGTCAAGATTAATTCAAATTAATCACTTTGACTCTCTTTACGTCTATTATTAAGTAAGCGGTAGGAACTATAATGAACGAACAGTGCAGTAGCAATATAAATGCTAGAATAGAGACGACTTCAATAATCTCTTTGTTTCCGTTTTGACAGGAAGATCTTTTATCCATACCGAATTCAAACAAAATTCCTGAGATGCAAGAAAGAATTTCTGTACTTTGAGTTTCTTTCGTCTTTGTTGCATCCTTTCTTTTCTATAATCTACTGCCCTCTTTCTTGTCCAATGCAATTATCTGGTTCAGTCTCATCATCAGACTACCTTTCTTTACCCTCTGTTTATAAACAAACTCAAAGCAAACAATAGCAGCGAAATTCATTCAAGGAAAAGTAGGTAGGTTCCAAATAAATTCCCTTTGTGTATGTGCTTCCCGGAAATGTATAGTACTCGATTCCATTAAATGTGGTGTAATCAACTAGACCCAGTACGGTATTCTTTCTTTTCCGGAATATGATGCTACCCATAATTGTGCGGTAATTCACATATGGCACATATGGCTTTCTCCCATCACTACTCGTTGAAGAAATGGAAATTTCCATATTAGTTCTTATTGGATTTGGATCCATCGGGACTGACGGGGCTCGAACCCGCAGCTTCCGCCTTGACAGGGCGGTGCTCTGACCAATTGAACTACAATCCCGGGGAAATCAAGTGTACAACATATGTTGGTGATTTCATTTCCTTCAAACCTTTCTATGTAGATTTGTGATTCGAAGAATTGGCTTTTACCAGACAGAGACGCGAGGAATAGATTGATATGCGTAGAGACATTGACTTTAGTGAGAGGAGCATGGTTTAAGAGTGTTTTTTATTCATTCTTTCATATCAAGCATTTCCAAGGACAAATGGGTTATCTCATTTTATGGTGGGATACGTGAATTAGTGTATTGGGCCGAGCTTGATTTGAACCAGCCAGCGTAGACATATTGCCAACGAATTTACAGTCCGTCCCCATTAACCGCTCTCGCATCGACCCGGGAAGAATCCATTCCAAGCTTATTCATAATTCATGATCCACTTCCTTTCGTAGTACCCTACCCACAGACAGGGGAAGGCGAATCCCCGCTGCCTCCTAAGAGATGTCCTGAACCACTAGACGATGGGGGCATGCTTGCCCGACTGCCATCATACTATCTATGAGAAGAAAGAGTATGAATAGTTTTTCGAAATTGTCAATATAAATAGAATCGACTAATATGATGCAATTCGAAGGAGTTTTCTGTCTTGCATTATTCCATAGAATTCTATATATCAATTCTTTGATTTAAATCATACGAAGGCTAGTACCCTTCGGGAAGTTATTGGTTTGCCATATGCTATAAACGAACGGGATGAAACTCTCTCATACTTAATCTCATTGGTAAGATTAGGTTAGGTAGGTGTATATTTCGATCTCACACTAAGCCAAGAAATTCATTCAAGGAAAAGGGAAGGTAGGAAATCTGGGGAAGAGAGGTATAGGGATCCACAAGTTCTTGTTAGAATTCTTTTTTTCGCCAAGTCGAATTGCTGCTTTATCAATGATTCGGTGAATGGATCTATATTCAAGGGTGTACGTCTCCATCAAATGAATTAGGGTGGGGCTCATCCATTTAATTAGGATCAAATCCAATAAACAAACCATTTTACCTAGACTCAGTAGAGTAATCAATCCTCTTTTTCGTTCCTAAATCAGCGAGTGGATAAGACCCATTTATGTACATTCTTCTCATTTCTAATAATTATAGAGACGCAACTCATCGTGGCTAGTGGCTTATTCAGTCAGAAATTGAATCAAACAAATAGGCCTTTTTCACTAAGTGGTAGAGTAACGAACGCCATGGTAAGGCATAAGTCAGCGGTTACAATCCGATAAGCATGAAATTAGAACAGTAGATCTTTTTTCTTTCATTTTCATATTGATTTGGTACACACACAGGAATCCGGCGATATTGACGATTCAATCATCTTGTTTGTAGACGTTCTATAGGCAAAAATGGCTATCTATTTCCCTTTCGCGCCACAGAGAAACGAACGGTTATTCCAAGTCACTATGAGCCCTTTCAAAATCTCTTTCTTTGATTCCAAACACAGTAAAAGATAGATAGGTGTAGGATTGAATGAATGAATTGACTCTCATGTAAAGGAAAGGAGCGAAGCCACCTTGTTTACTATCTTTGAAGGTTCAGGGGAAGTAGTTCAGGGAATATCGGTTCACTCTCATTCATCTTGAGTTTCGTCTTTCAAGCTGAATCAAAGGAAAGCAAAGAGCTACTTCATTACCAAGTGTTTGAAGGAAGAAATAGGGGAAGGGGAGAGAAGCCGAGGTTCATGCTTCTTTCGTTACAGAGGATAGGAAAATACTCCCAAAAAATAGACAGGGGATAGGAGCAGAAGATTCAGTGGAAAATAGAATCTGGAGCAGGTTGGTAAACCACTTTTGTAATCTCTTACCAGGCCAGCAGAATCCCTCTAAGTTCTAGTGTAGTCCTTCTCCATTTTGTCAGCCAGTTGTAGTAAGATAAGCCCCTCCAGCGGTAATGCCTTCCTAAGCCCATCTTATCTTGACTTGAAAGCTCTCTCTGTGCACTTCTCATCGCCCTTAGCTTGGCGCTAGATTGATTCTTTCTTATTCTATTTTCTCTCTATAAAGGGGGATCAGGTCCTCAAGGGTATGGGTTCAAGGTTGCTCTACTTACTTGATTAATGATATATTTCCTGAGAATGAAGCATACTTCTAACTATTGCAGTACTTATGGCGAGTACTAAAGGATATATTCTATTTTGATCTATCTTTTCTATACTCTTATTCGTTGCCAATTCCTGTTTTTGCTGAAATTCCTCCACTAGTATTCTATGAATAGGATAGGATTCTCTCCACATGTACATTGTGTAATATCAGTGACAACTAGATCACTTATTTATTTATAAGGACATCCTTCACGGACAGAAAATGCAGTCAGTTTGATTTTGATAATGATCGAGTTACATTGCTTCTTCGGCCCGAACCCAGGAATCCCGTAAATATGATGAAAAATAAATCTTTGAACATTCCCCGTATGAAAATCAAATATGAAACAAGAGAGAGAATAAAGAAGGAGAAAGAGAAGAGAAAGAAGAAATAGAGGAAAAGCTGAAGAAGAAGAAACCCTGTCAAATAGGTAGAGGAAGAAACCCTGTCAAATAGAGTTTCCTTTCTCTTCTTAATACGAGATAGATATAAGGAAGGACCGCTACTACAAATAGTACTACACCCTTGATCGTGAAATATCGATTGCTTGTTGAACCCTGTGAATTGCGTGAAAGTAGTATACTCTCAATTCGGGAGTCTAAGAGTTTTATAAAACGGGATTGATGGAAACAAATGTGAATGAAAAATACCAGGCCATGAATCTAAGAAATAGTCAGAATGATTGATCTCTCTCAATTAGAAAATCCAGGATTGGAATTGATGTCCTTTCATTGAGGCCTCCTAAATTGCATTGATTTCTCCTAAAGATTGAATTGAAAATTGGAATTTGGTTATTCACCATGTACGAGGATCCCCGCTAAGCATCCATGGCTGAATGGTTAAAGCGCCCAACTCATAATTGGCGAATTCGTAGGTTCAATTCCTACTGGATGCACACCAATGGGACCCTACAATAAGTAAGTCTATTGGAATTGGCTCTCTATCGATGGAATCTCATCAGCCAGACATATTGGTGTGGTATATTCATTACGAACAGATCATAACATATGAACAGTCAGAACGAACTAGCATTTTTATTGAGACTCGAACTCATAGGGAAGCAAATTGATGGATGGAATCAAATATGCAGTATTTACAGACAAAAGTACTCGGTTAAAGAAATATACTTCTAATGTCGAATCGGGATCCACTAGGACAGAAATCAAGCATTGGGTCGAACTCGTCTTTGGTGTCAAGGTAATAAATAGCTATGAATAGTCATCGACTCCCGGGAAAGAAAGGCTAGAAGGAAGAATGAATGGGACCTATTATGGGACATACAATGCATTACAGACGTATGATCATTACGTTTCAACCGAGTTATTCTATTCTATTCCACCTCTTAGAAAGAAAAGAACTGAAAGAAAATTAATAGCATGGCGATACATTTATACAAATTATCTCATACTAGTCTTTCGGAGCACGAGTTTTGGCCATTAGAATGGAATAAAAGAAGAAATAGAAAAAGAAAGAAAAGAACGAAAGGAGAAGACAGAGTTCCATCTGGTTCGTGAAGTAGTTCAGGAGAATGAATCGGAAAGGTGCGAAGCTGCTCGCCGAGTTTACCTCCAGAAATAAGGGAAGGGAATAAAGGTTCAGGTTTTCTCTTGAGGATTTACTGACAGTGAACTCTCATGAATAAGGAGTCTTTCCTTAATACGGAATTACCTTGACTCTCTTTTATCCCCAAAAATAGGGAGAAGATAGACTTTGATCCAAAAAAATAGACAGAAGATAGAATGAATCGAGAGTCTTGACTGACAGTGAACGAGAATGAATCTTGAGGATCAGAGAAAGAGAAAGAAGGAATCTTGAGTCTTTCCTGACAGTTCACTCTCATTGATTCTTCGATAGTCTTTACTGTTGAATTCATCTTTCGGATTGACTGACAGTGAACGTTCACTCTCATTCATAAGCTTGAGTCTTTGTTTACAGTTAAAGAATAGTTCAAGAAGGAAAAGGAGAAGAGAATGAATCTTTCGGCTTTCCCTTGTTCAAGAGTTAAATGACCAACAAAATAGGGAGAGGTGATTGAGCTGATCTTTCTTTCCTTTCTCTTTTTGACCTTGTGAAAGAAGGTGAAGGAGAAGGAATCGAGAGTTGAGGATTGACTTCAACATTACCTCGGCCCTAAATAGCCCTAAAAATAAGGTAGAGATAGACTTTTGAATCAAAAAAATAGACAGAAGATAGACTTTGATCCCTAAAAATAGACAGAGGATAGGATTTTCTCCCCAAAAATAGGGTAAAGCATCTCTTTTATCCCAAAAATAGGGTAAAGATACACTTTTTAATCAAAAAAATAAGGGAGAGATAGAGTTTGATCCCCAAAAATAGGGGGAGGATAGGATCTTTCTTGTTTTTTGAGTGTTTACAGGAGAGTTCCTGAGGGAAAGAAGGGTAAAGCATCTCTTTTATCCCCAAAAATACGGGGGAGGATAGAATTTCTTTGATTTCCTATGCAGCTGTTAGGAAAAAACCGATTACGAACTTTTACAGTTATATGGGGATAGAATTTATTCATTAATGGTCCTAACAGGAAAAAGAGTGAACGAAGTAGGAGTCTTTGTCTTTGTTTCGTCTCCCTTTATTCTTGAACTGTAAAGGAGATCTTGTCTTGCTTTCGTCTTGACTGACAGTGAGCTCTAACGAATAAGTCGTGTTTACTGTTTCATTCATCTTTCGTCTTTCCTTTCAACACTTGAAGGTTCAGTAGTTCACTCTCATTCATAAGTCGTCTTTCTTGCTTGAGTCTTTCAAAGCAGCGTCTTCATGAATTTACTCTTTCCTTCCGGTTCAGGTTCTTCTTCTAGCTTTACCTCCAGAAAGAAGGTGAGGGAATAATATCGGGGCAGGTTCAGGGTTAGTTAAGGTTGAGTCTTAGTTTACAGACAGTGAAAGAAAGGAGAATCGTCCTGTTTACCGAGTTCAATCTGTCTGATTCATCTTTCTTCTTCAGGAAAAGAAAAGGAGCCAAGCTGCTCGACCATAAAGTAACAGAAGATGCTTTAACCTATTTATTTATTACCGAGTGCAAAGAAGAAAGAGGAGAAGAAGCGGCACTCTCTTCCATCCTTTCATTTGTTTACAGTCGAGTAAAAGAGTGAATGAAAGAATCATCCTCCTCTCCTGTTTCCCGCCTTCAATCAGGTTCAGGAATCTTCAGTCTTTGTTTACAGTTAATAACGAACCATACAGGTAATTAATATTGATCGGAAAAGCAGAATGAGTAAGTACAATAGTGAGAGGAGAAAGATCAGTTCACTCTAACGAATAAGGAGAGTTGAATCTTTCAAGCAAGCGGAATATCAAACAAAGGAAAGAGCAGAGAAAGAGAAAGAAGTAGTTCACCCCTTCAGTCAGCGAGTAAATTAATTAGCAGACCTCCCAGTCAAAGAGTGAAATCAGTCATAAGGGTGTCGGTTTCGTCTTGACTTCCTGGCGAAGTCTCATTAAAAGGTCAGGAGAATACTGACTATCTATTTACCTTGTGGAAAGAAGGGACAAGTGATTGGGTTCAGGGGAAGAAGGGGGTTTATTTCTCTTTCGTCTTTCCTTCTAAATGAAATTACCTCGTTACATCGGGTTCAATAGTGAAGGAGCTGATTGATCCTCCAGGTTTCCTTTAGTCTTTACAGTCGAATAAATTAACAAGAACTGACGGGAATAATAGAGTCAAGAAAAGGCGAAGGAGCCCTTAAGAAGGAATTAATCGGAAAGAACCAAGCAAGCTGTTTAGAGTTAGAGCCGAAGGGGAGCCAAGCTGAGGTTATTTTGTTATTGAGTTTACCTCGTTCAAGAAGAAATAGGTGCACCAGCAAAGCAACTCGACGAGAAGAGGAGTGAAGGATCAAGAATGTTGAGTCTTGACTTACAGTGAGAATGAATCTTGAGGCTTTCCCTTGGTTACTTTGAATAACTCACAGTAACGGAAGGGAAGGAATAGTCAAAGAAAGATAAGGAAGGGGAAGGAGCAAAAGCTGTGAGACCGAGTTTACGAGGCGAATGAGCTTCAGCAGTGAGACCGATAGGGAGAGAAGCGAAGGCTGTGAGACCGAGTTTACGAAGCGAAGGCTGTGAGACCGAGTTTACGAGGCGAACGAGCTCTGGCAGTGAGACCAAGAGGGAGAGGAGCGAAGCAATGAAACCGACAGGGGAGGTGAAGGAGCAAAGCAGCTGGCAGGTTCAGGAGCTAAGCCACTTTAAAGAATAGGAACAAACAGGAGAAGGAATCGATAGTCTTTCCTTCCTCTACCTTTAATCAAACAAAGACTGTATAGGGTCGGTTCAGGTTCCTTCATTCATTTACTTACTCTCCTTCCTGAAAAGCAGCTAATTCATCTTGAGTTCAGTCTTCACTTTCTGAATAAGGATCTTGATCAGAGAAAGAAGGTTCAGGAAGTAGTTCAGGCAATGAATGGGTTCAACCGACAGAATAAATAGAGGGAGGAGTGAAGCAGTTTAAGAAGGTTCCGGAGTTCTGTCTCATTCTTCTTTCGTCTTGCTTGAGTTGAATGTTTACAGGTCAAGATCCATGGGAAGGGAATTTTTTAAGAGTGAAATCTGGTTCAGGCTTAGTAGCGAAGGGTTGAGGTTTCGTCTTTCAAAGACGGTAAACTCTCTGGCTTGACTTTAGTCTTTCCTCTCCCTAGAATTATTCTTTAACTGTAAAGGACGGACAGGTGATTGAATCTTGTCTTGCTTTCCTCTTTACTTGTTCAATAAGGGAAGGGAATATCGTCTCAGGTTGTTCCGGAGTTGTACTTGTTTTCGCTTTCATTTACTCGACGGGAAAGTAAGCGTCTTCATTGATGAAAAGACTGTAAAGGCAAGTGATTGAGTTTACCTCGTTCAATCAGTCTCAGTCATAAGGAGGAGTCTCCCTTCTTTCCTTTTAGTCTCTCCGAAAGGATAGGTGTAGGATTTCATATGCGAGTTAAGGAGACTGAAGAAAGGATAGCTTGTGCCCCTCTTTCTTTCTTTCCTTTTATTCAAAGACTGTAAACTCGACTCATTCATCTTTCTTTGTTCAATCAGGTAATAACTAAATAGAGTAAGCCGGGTATAAGGGTATAAGGTTTCGGGAAAGAAGTAGGAGCTTGAGGATTGAATGAAGTAGCTCAGGTAATGTCGGTGAGGGAGTGAAACCCTTGTTGTAGAGGAGCGAAAGCAACAAGACCAAGAGGGAGAGGAGCGAAAGCAACAAGACCATAAAAAATGAGCTTGACCTAATGATCATGCCTTTTCCTATTCCTATTTATTCTTGAACAGGAAAGGACGGACAGGTTCAGTAGTTCAGTTCGTAAACAAACTCTCATTCATCTTGTCTTGCTTCAGTCTTGCTGTTCAGGAAAAGGAAAGAGGTTGAGTCTTTCAAAGCTACTAATGAATGGACTCGACTTTACAGGAGAAGAGGAGTGAGACTGTAAAGTGAAGGAGCCAAGCCGTGAGACCAATACAGTTCAGGATAATTAATAAGGAAGGAGTAGTGATCTTTGTCTTTTACCTTGTCTTAATAAAGAGGAAAGAAAAGAAAAGAGATAGTTTAGTGAATGAGAATCAAATGAAAGAAAAACTCCATTCAGAGAATAAGGAGAAAGAGAAGAGCTAAGATTAGATTCCTAGTTTACAGTGAAAAAAGAAGGGAAGGGAATATCGTCAGTCAAGAAAAGAAAAGCAGTTAATAAGAATGAAAGTAAGAGAGAGGCAAGAACCAAGCTGTTTAGGTTTAGAGCCGAAGGAGCTTTACCGAGTTCAAGAGTGAAATCAGTCTGTCTAAGGTTTAAGGTTTCGTCTTGAGTTCCTGTAATGTAAAGGTTGTTTTTGTTTGAGGTGAAGTCTTTCCTTTCAACACTTTCAGGTTCAGGAGTCAACTCTCATTAAGGATCAAGATCAGAGACAGAGCTAACCCCAGCCAGTTTACTGTTCCGGAAAGAACAGAGACAATGAATAAATAGGTTCAGCCAACAGTTCCAGATCCAGAGGGAAAAGGAGAAGAAGAAAATGAATAAGGAGATAATCAAAGCCTATTTACCTAGGGAAAAAGAATACAGAAGAGCAAACAAAGCAATGAGAGAGACCGAGTGCAAGAAGGAAAAGTAGCTCAGGAGGAAGTAGGGACAGGAGAAAGATCAATGTATGAATCCATACGGGAAGAAGAGAGATAGTTGTAGAGGGTAAGTCTCATTAATATCTTTCTGACTGGAACTGTAAAGAAAGGACAGGTTAGTTAGATAAAGGGTAAAGGACAGGAGAAGAAGGATAGCAGAATGAAGGAAGAAGACAAGACGAAGACAGAGTGGTTGAAAGAGAAGGATCCTTAATCTTGACTCTTTACTGGAGAGGAAGTAAGTAAAAGAGTTCCATCAGGTTCAGTCTAATCCAGTCTCTCTCTTTTCGTCAACTAAAGGGGAAGAGAAGAAAGAAATAGGTGCTTGTTTGGGGGAAGGTAATAAATAATAGAGAGAGAGGTTCATGAAGGAGAATGCATGTTTCGTCTCCTGAGGCTTTACCTCCTTCAAGAAAGAATAGGTGTAGTAGTTCCGTTCGTAAACTCTATCGTCTTTCTTTACTAGGGTTGAAAAGAAAAGAGATAGTTCCACTCGATAGTTCAAGAAGTAATTGGAGAAAGAGCAGTTCCAGAATAAATGCGTATAGCAGAAGGCAATGGAATTGTGAGACAGTAAAAGAGAGGAGTGAAAGAAGGGTTCATCAGTAATAGGCCATCCAGGAGTTCAGCAGTTCAATCAGGGACAAGTTATTAAGTTCAGTTCCTAAACAAGAAGGAATAAGGAGTTCAGTCTGAACTTGCTTTTGAAGGCAGTAGAGGGTCAGGGGAAGGATAACAAATCCTTCTTACAGGAGGGAGAGAGAGAGGAAAAGAAAAGAGTTCAATCAACAACGAGAAAGAGAAGAGAAGAAATCGGTGTTCAGCAGTTCCAGAAGGAAAAGGAGTTCAATCAATCAAAGGGTTGAGGTTTCGGCTTGACTTAATAATTACCGACCGAGTCTTGGAATAAATAGGGTTCCGGAGTTCAAGAAGGATTGAATATCTTCCCTCCACTGTAAAGGTTCAATAGTGATTGAGCCGAGTTTACTGTGAAAGAAGGAATCGGAGAATGCATCTTGTTGAGTCGAATGAATAAGGCAATGGAATTGTTTACCCTTCAGGGACAGAGTAAATGAATTAGCGGCTTTACCCAATGAAGAAAGAGAGAGGAGCGCAGCCTCTACTTTACATACAGTCTTTGAAGGGGAAGGAGCAAGAGGAGAAAGAATCATAGCTGAAAGAAGAAGATATTCCTATCTCGTAAATGAATTAGATACTTCACCTAGTTCAACCAACCCACCCGACCGAGTTCAATCTGTCTCATTCTTCTTCTTTCGTCTTCTTTGACAGGGCAGGCAATGCAATTGGGAAACCGACAGGTTCATGGAGAGAGAGTAAACTCATTAGCGGCTTTACCTCGTCGTTCAAGAAAAGAGACCAATAGAATAGGTGACGGAGTGAAAGAAGGAATCGGAGAATGAATCATCTTTCTTACAGGGACAGGGAATAGGCAAAGCAAAGGTGATTGAGCTTGCTTCTCTTTCTTGACTTTTTGTCTTTTACCGAGTAGTTGAATAAATAGGTAATGGTTCAGTAGTCAGACCAATAAAATAGGTGAATGAGTGAGAGAAGGTTCAGTCTCAGCCATAAGGAGTCTTTCTCTTTTTCTTTTACCCTCTTCAATCAATCACAATCAGAAAATAGAGTATAAGGGTCCGAGGCAGGAGATGGATTCGGTTCAGGTTTCACTATCTCTTTTCTTTCAAACAAAGACAGTAAAGGATTTCATTCATTGACTCGACTGGCAAGGTTCTGCTGAAAGTGATTGAGTTTACCTCCTAAAATCACTGAAGGGAATAGGGGTGAGGGAGTTCCATCTGGTTCAGTAGTTAAGGGGCGAAGCCAAGTGAAAGAATAACTAAGAATAACTCACAAGAACATCAGGTAATATCGGGTCAGTCTTTTCTTCTTTTTCTTTTACCGACTGTAACCATAAAGGCAATGGAATTTCAGTTTACCTTGTTTACTGTTCAAGAATAATATAGGGAAGGTAGTTCAGTCTCATTAATCTTGAGTCTTAGGTTACAATTCAAGCAAGAAAGGGGAAGATCAAGAAGAAATAGGTTCCGGTTCAGTAGTTAAGGAGTTTCCCGAGTATTCTCCACCATATTACCGAGGGCATCAGATGAGACAGATGTAACTCTTAGCTCTGATCAACCGCTGTTTTGAAAAAGGAAACCCCAAGCAAAATTAGCTTTTCCTTACCAACATTGAAAAGTCTTTGGCTGCGTCTGCTATGTGTTATGAGCAGTTACGGACGAAGCTGGAAAAGAAGGCGGGCTAGTTGGTGCATCTTTGTCGGCTATGATCCGCGTAGGTTGAGGTGCATTGATCCGACTACAAAATCTGTATCTTCACATCTCGTTTTCGATGAGGCATCATCATGGTGGTCCTCCGAAAATGTAGTACTACCGTATTCCGGGATGCTAGACTTCCGTATGCGGGCACAAGCACCTGAGCAACAAGAGCCTGATATTGTGAGTCACTCTGGACCTGAGTCAAAAAAGCTACACGAAGCCCTCCTGTCAGAGAAAAAAAAGCCCAAGGCCCGCGACCCTTTAACAAAGAGTGATGCATGTCTAGAAGAGAGCAACAAGATATTCAAGAGGATCCCTGCTGAAGGCACTGTGTTTGATAGCCGACTTAGAAGATCGACAAGGATCAGGAAGCCCAATCAATCCCAAGTATACAGAAGCCAGCTATGCGGACACTGTGACACTTGAACAGTCTTGTGCCTCTCCAGAAAGTAGAAGAGCCAAGCTCATTTGAAGAAGCGGCTGGCCTGAAAGAGTGGGGCGATGAAAGAGGAGATTTCCGCCTGAACACCTTAAATCAGAATGAGACATGGGAACTTGTCCCATTACCAGAAGGAGTGAAGCCAATCGAATTGTCTCGTTCCGTGTACTCAGGGTATGACAGGTGAAGCGTAAGAGTGACGGCTCTATTTTGATCTCGTTGGCGCGATTGGTTGCTCGGGGCTTCTCACATCTCACAATGGATGGGGTGGGATTGATTATGAAGAAAGATTTGCTCCTGTGGAGAAGTTGACATCTATTAGAATTGTCGCTGCTATGGTCGCTCATTTGGATTTTGAATGAGATCAGATGGGGATGTCAAAAGAAACAGCATTTTGAAATGTGAACTCGAGGATTTATATATATGGTAATGGTACAACCTCCAGGCCAGGTTTTTAGGTTCTTGGGCATGAAGATCAGGTTTGCAAGCTAAGAAAGTCTTTCTTTATATGACTTGAAACAGTGGTATGGTACCTTAAGTTTTATCAAGCTATTAGCGATATGGGATTTCGTTCGACGATCATTGTATTGAAACTCCAATAATGGATGGTGAGATTAGAATATTGTCAAACTATGTTTATGATATCCTTATTGCCGGAAATTCCTTGTTTGCCATAAATCCAACTCTAAATTGGGGCTGGGTGATACAGCTGATTCTGTGTTTGGAAATAGCGAGTGGCTGTGTTATCTGCCCGGACAACAAGTCAAGGTAAGCTTCCCTCCCTCCTGCCCGCTGACTGGCCACGTTACTGAGAACCTAGGAACTGCTGATTGATTTTGAGCCACAACTCTTTCTTATAGTTGGCAAGGCTTTTTCGGGGACTAGCCCGCTTCCCATTACTCAACGAAGGCTTCCCATTGTCCGGTTCTTTTTGGAATGTGGGATCGTTTTAGATCGTACCCGAGCAGCCCACTCCCAACCTTCACTTAGTCGTCAGGCTGCATTTGAACTACAGTGGCTGAAATCCGAGTACGGGTCCCGGCTGCATCGGGGAGGGGTAGAAGCAATGGATCGAGTGTATGGATTCTTCTCGTCCTGAGGATCATCTCTCCTAGTCTTGATCTAGCCGGTCCCCTCGGAATGATCTCGAACTACTTACTCCCTCTCCTCTTCTCGTGGAGCTACTTCCTCTCGCTGCTTCGTTCCTCTTCATCAATTCATTCGTTTAGGGCGAGAGCGAAAGCCCGATCTTTCATCTGTATCCGAAGGGGACAGACTTGCTGGCAACCAACTAAACTCCTTGTCCGGGTCAGATAGGCTGCCTGATGACCTCCATCTGTTTTTGATACGTACATGGATGGAATGGATGCATTTTCTGCCTCTAATTGGTCCTTCTCAAGCACCCAACTCCTAATATCAATATCTCAAGGCTAGGCGATACGGGGAACCTCTTAGTACGGGGCAAGGGGAATGCATGCTATTTCCATTTCTTCACATCCTACCCAACCCAGCTATGTTGTCTCGTAGATAGCAAGGTCAGTTGATTGTTGCTCATGACAAGACAAGGAAATTCCTCCCGCACTTTGTTCTCGGACTATTCCCTTAGGAATTCCCCGTAGTCCTGGTGGATACTCATTCTAAACCACATGGGAGCTTCTCTAGCCAGGTTACCGGCCATCTCGATACTCAAAAGATTACGAGACTTTTTCCCCCACTCTAATTTCCCCGTCTCCACCGAAAACTGTGCAAGGGAAGTGTCCGGGGTCCCTTGACGAGGCAGACGAAGTGCGGGTGTGCATCCGATGGATGATCCGGTTCAACTTGCTAGCCTAACCACGTCTCCAATTTTGATGAGTCTCAGAAAAAAACCGATGAAAGATGCGGGTACATTAGAGATTCGAAGGTCTCTGTTTTCCATTTGATAGCGTTTATTAGGATTAGGTAAACTCGAGATAGCAAGAATATACAGGATTAATATGGACAACTTTTCTCCTTACACGGGAAGCCACCACGAGAAAGAAACCTTCCGCTCCAAAGATGATTGATGTTTTCATTCGAGAAAGACACTCCTGGCTTAACTCAAAAATGGGTAGCTCATTTGCTCCTATGGCCTATCTTGCGGCAAGGCCCCCTATGGAAAGGGTTTCAAGCCCTAAACGGCCTTCAGGTCCACCCGCCTACTCAAGAAATTCGAGACCTATTGTAGGAGAGAAGCTGCTTGACTGATAGTTTAGATAGTAAAGGCAGATGCTATCGGTAGATTCAGTCTGAGGCTATTGGTTGGAGAGATGATCTTAAGCTTACGCGTATAACCCTACCTACTCAAAGGCGTGCAAATCAAAGCTCCTCCTCTTTTTCCACACACAGAGAGACGTCTACCTCGACTATACCATATTGAGCTTTCCTCCCGACATTGGAATATGGATTGGGAAGGGGGCGAGTGGATGAGACCTTCGAGTCGCGTCTCAACCATTTCAGTTTGTATAATGACTTTGCTATAGAATTATTAAGAGAAAGATACGCTTCGCTCCTATTAATGCGCTTCGCCAGCCTGACTGGAGAGGGCGGGAGGTTTGAATGAGTGACTTCCCGTTTTTCAGTCAGTAAAGTAGACGACCGACAGAAAGAGGAGAGGTTTAAGCACTTTCGATTCGGTAATAGGCAATAAGACAGTTTGCTCTTACGTACCGCTTGTGCGTTCTCTCTCTTGCCTGTGTGTACGTACTTTAAGCAACCTTTGCGTAGATCACGGGTCAACTCTTTTTAAAGGAGCCTCCCGAAGCCATAGAATAACGGACTGCTATCCTCTAACTTATACAGGAACAGAAGAGGACCCTAGTGGAACAAGCGCTTTAGGAAAAGAAGAGCTATTACCTTGTTACCGGGAATAGAAAGTACTGGAAGCCAATATAGGGTCGAAAGTTGGACTATTCCCTTACCTAAAGGGAAGCAAGCCCGTCAGTAAGTAAAGGGAAGGAAAGGGCTTCGCCTGACTCATTCTCCAGCCTCAGGCTTAGGAAAGACAAGAGTCAAGTACTACCTGACTAAGGCGATAGGTGGACAATCTGACCTTACCTTTATCTCGATATCACTACTAAGCCACAATAGTCTATTGTCTAGATCTGACTACTAGTCGTTAGACTCTTTCTATAGAATAGATTCAGTATCTGAGTAGTCTCTAGTTTGATATTGTAGTCGTAGTCTCGTCTTTCTAGTAGTAGTCTAGTGTTCAAACAAATAGTCTTTGCCTCATATACATTTTTGTATACACTGAAGTATACAGAAGGAGAGGAAGCAAGGGTCAAGAGAAGTCGGTTTATGAGCCCCTCTCCTCTCCTTTCCAGTCTTTGCCGCTTCGCGCGTTCGCCCATTGGGTCTCACCGCTTCGCGCCTCTTCTCGTGGAGCTTCTTCTCCCCTCTCCTCTTCTCGTCGGTAAAGCATATGAAATCCTTCTTTCACCTATTTCTTCATTCTCCTGAACACCTCTCCAACAAGGAAAGACTCAACATTCATTCTCAATCACTACTGAACCTATTGATTGATTCTTGATCCAGAACTCCGTAACCTATCGGGAGAGCGACTTACTCCTGAACCGCTATTACCTGACCTGATTGATCCTATTTATTCTATCACTGTCATAGAGAAAGACTCCTTATTCATTCTTTCACTGTTCAGTCTCATTCATCTTTCATTTTCTTCTCTCTTTTTTCTTTCTTTCATTCTTATCTTGATTCTATCTACCGACGCACAAGCGCTAAGCGATAATAAGACCTTTTTCTTTAATAGGTAAGCTGTACTCTCTTCTCATCTCAAGTAGGATTTGAACCTACGACCGAAGTCAAGTCCTTGACTGGACAGACTGATTGAGAGACGGACTAGGCAGTTTCTATAAAGAAGAGACCTATTTCCGGATAGGGGCCCACAGGATAGAAAAGTGTATCGTTCAACTGAGGCTTCTGTTTTCAGGTCCTGAATCTCAAATCGATCTTTGCTACATGCTGCTTAAGACCTAGGGGGCAGGAAAGAGGATATTCCCCCAAGACTGAGCATTAATTCGTGCACTATCTAAGATCCGATTCTCTAGCACCCTATTTTGAATATTGATTCATCTTCCCATCCCTATCTCCATAGTCAGTCTGGCTGCATACTCCTTCTGGATGAGTTCTGTGGCAAGCTGCCGGATTCTGCAACTTATTCTCTTCCGAAAGCACTTTTTCTTCTAAGAGCAGATATTTCAAAGAGAGCACCGGATCTTGCATGAATGTGCACATCCGATTTGTTCACATCTTGAATATGACCCTTTGCCTTAGACCAATTGCCAGAGATTGGCTAGCATGAGGACAGGTAGGCGTCAGAGAGGTTAGCCCTAGCTAGTGTTATAGAGCTTGCTGGATGAGAGCAGACTAGACTGAGTTCCACTTCCATACTCCAGTTTACAGAGGGTAAATGGCTGGCTTGTTGGTTTAGTATAAAAAAAACTATATATATATAATAAGATATTATATGCCTTATATATATTACGTTTATGTATGCCGGCCCTCACATCTCTCTCTGTACTATCGTCAATAGCGTCAATAGGAGGGAAAGACTATTTTTCTTGGCTGGCTGGGTTGGAAGGAACTGGCAGGCAGGAAGGAAAGATCAGCTCTAGAACTGTAACCTGATTGAACTACTGAACCTGAAAGTGTTGAAAGGAAAGACGAAAGAGAAAACCTTAAACCTTTGACTGATTGAACGAGGCTCGGTAAAGCAGCTTAGCTTCTCTCCTGGACTGATTGATTGAACAAGGTCTCTTTTCTCCTTCACCTGTCGGTTGAACAATTCCATTGCTAATCCTCTCCTTTACAGTCGAGCCGCTGAAAGAAAATCTTTTGTATCTAGCATAGGGGTAAAACATTAAAAGAGCTTTTTCCCTAACAGCTTCAGCTTCAAGAAAAGAAATTCTATCTACATATAACTGTAAAAGTTCGTCAGAGGTTTTTCCCTAATAGCAGCATAGGAAATCAAATATTTTGTATCCACGGGTAAAACATTAAAAGAGGTTTTCCCCTAATAGCTGGAACTTCAATCAAAGAAATTCTATCCCCCCCCCCCCCCCCCGTATTTTAGGGGATCAAATCGAGTAAAGGTAATTCAGAAGTCAAGACTATCGAAGAATCAATTCGACTTAACTGTAAGGAAAGACGAAAGATTCCTTCTTGATCTTGATCTTCTCCTCTCGATTCCTTCTTTCTCTTTCTCTGATCCTCTCGATTCTTGATCTTCTCCTTCACTGTCAGTCAATCCTCAACTCTCGAAGCATTATCTGGAAGAGTCAGTCAAGCGGCTGGATGAGAATCAGGTCTTTCTTCTTTTCTCCTTCTTTCTTGGTAAACTAAGAAAGACTAAACTCTCGATTAAAGTCAACTCCTTTCCTTCGTCGGTCTCACTGCTTGCTGGCTGGGTTGGAACAGAACTGGCTTCTCTGATCTTGATCCTCTCCCTCCCTATTTAGTCCTTCAAAGACAAACAAGGGAAAGCAGCTGAGCTCAATCACATGTCCTTTACAGTCGTCTGGTCTCGCTACTCCCTCTTCTCTACACCCTGCATTGTTTGGACTGATTGAACAAGGGTTGAACTATTTTAGTGTCTCTTTTCTTTGCTCTCGCTTCTTGAACTCGGTAAAGCTATTCCATGGCCTTCCCCTCTTCTCGTCTCGTGGCTTCGTCCCTCTACCTTGCTTGCTTGAACTCACTGTAAACAAGACAGATAAGGCATGAAGGATGAAATGGAAGAGAATGCGGCTTCTTCCTTCACCTATGTATTCTTTCTTTTACTCGCCCTTCACTGTCAAAGATCAATATTCTACCTTAAACCTTTGCTTTGCCTGATGTAACTAGGTAAACTGATGGCTCCCTATTAAATAAAGAGGTCATTGAGGAGGTAATTTACTAGGTAGGATGAGAATCCGGTCAAGCTCCTTCACCTGTCGGTTTCATTGCTTCGCTTCTCTCTGTCTTAGCATTTCTTGAACTTACTCTCCTGCTGTAAGAAAGTCATTCCTCCTTATTCCTTCTCCTTCACCTGTCCCTTCTTTCTTTAGAAGACTGTAACCGAGGTAAACTCCTTCACCTTTGACTTATTGAATGAGGTAAACTGGCTGGATGGAGGATGATTCTTTCACAAGGGTTGAACTATTTGACGGTCTCTTTTCTGTTCTTTCCTGAACCGTCACCTATTTCTTCTTTCACAGTAAACAAAGACTCAACTCAAGACTCAACTCAACAAGATATGAGTTATCAATAACCTTCTTTCACTCGGTAAAGCAAGCACTAAGTCAGTGTTCTTTCACTCGGTCTCGCTGCTGATCTCATTCACCTCGGTAAAGCAGCTTCCTTCTTTCCTCTCCCAGGTCATCATACGAACCCCCCATTTTTCCGAAGCACTATCTGTCCCTTTCTGCGTCTATATTAGTTTAGGTCTAACGAGATCAACAAAATTCTTAACGAACAAGTTTCATAACATGTGTTATCTAGTCCTATTTTCTTTTTCAAATCCAACCTTATTCTACTGTCTGTATCTCCCCCAGAAACCCCTCGATCTCCAAGCCCCTTGTAAATAGGTGTTTGTTGGGCAAGTTTGGATGCCCCTACTGCCAACAAGTTTCTGGTCGGGATCGTGGAACTCTCGCTCGAGAAGTAAGTAAGCTGGTCCTTGTTTGGTCATAAGGATAATGGTTCTTATTAGGTCAGGGGCAGCAGCCGGCCCTGGGGTTCCCCGCGATTGGTAATGGCATAACCTGAGGAGAGGTAGGGTAAAGAAGGTTACGCGCTGGTTAGCGCAGTGCATCTGTTTCGGGTACAGAGGCGAGGAGGGGTGCTAACCCGGCCACCCAACCGAGCAGGTCAGGGGCGAAGAAGCTCGACTGGAAAGGAGAGGGGGGGCCATAGGTTCGAATCCTGCCACCCTTCTTGTGGATCATCTTGTGGTTACCGGATGATGGGAATAAGAAAGCAAAAATGAGCACGAAATGTCAATATATGAATTGTTTCATTATTCGTTATTTCCCGGTCTTTTCGTTGCATTCACTTACAACAAGAAAGAACCACCAGCGTTTGGTGCAGCACCTGCATTTTGGTGTATTCTTCTTTCTTTCTTTGGTCTTTCGTTCCGTCATATTCCTAATAACTTATCCAATTCCAACGTATTAACCGGGAATGCACCTTTCTTTTATCAAATCTCAGGGACATGGTCTAATCATGAGGGTAGTATTTTATCATGGTGTCGGATCCCAAGTGTTTATGGATTCCTTCTTTGTTACCGGGGTCGCCCCCAAAGCCATAATGTCTCAAAACGAGGAGGCCATAGAGAAACTCTTTTTTATTCCTTTCTTTCGAACTTCGTGAAGAACCCCATTCGAGATCTCCCTCGTTACGACCAAAAAAGTGGGTCTGCGCCCCTGTTGTGCACTCCTTTCGTTCTCCAAACCCTTGTTGATTCTGAACTTCGTTGGCGAAGGAACCTGATATGAATCCAACAACTGATCACGTGCATATACCCGAAGGACCGATTACAAGAAGCAAGGTTAAGAAGATTCAAGAGGCCTATACATTGCATCTTCAAAAGCTAGCTAGTGTACCGGTTGAAACAAAGACTTTTGAGCCCAAAAATCTTTATAGCATTAGCATATCAAATCAAGAAGATAATGGAGTGGCTGATATTGGAAAGTAATTAGAAGACTTGCCTTTGGTAGTTGAATTACCAATTAAGGAAATTATTAATGCCTTATTTTCTTCAATTTATATTTAATAGCATTTATTAAAAGTTGGTATGAATTGCCTTATATTCTTCAATTTGTATTTAATAGCATTTATTAGCATTTATTAGTGATTGGTGGCTGAACCATATTATGTTAGGGTTACCTTTTAGACCTATTTAAAGGCATGTAATACTCATGTTTGAGGGATTTTGGTTGAATACAGAAAAAACCTTTGTGTTTTCTTGATACCCTTTTGGTGTTATTCTTTTTCAAATCTTGCTTTAGGTTTGATGTTTAAACCGATTCATTGAATTAGTTTTGAACAAGCTAATTCTGGAGTGAATTGTCTTGGTATCTAAGAGTGACCATCATAGATTCCAAGTTCGATCTAAGAGTCATTCATCTTCTAACCAGCTCTTGGTTGGAATCAATCCGTTAAGTTAGCTTTCTCTGTGAATGTTTTGCAAGGATTCTAGAAGGACCTCTAGCTTTGCAAATTCCAGCATTGTAGGCGCTTATCATTTGGTATCATAGTATCTTCTTCTTCTCATAGTATCATAGCTTTGCAAATTCCAGCATTCTAGACATGGTATCTTCTTCTTCTTCTCTAACCTTTGCTCTTTCCATCATAGTTTCCATCTCTTGATAATATTCCGCCACACTTCTTGTTCCTTGCCTCAAACCTTGCAATTTAGTTTTCAAATTTCTTTCATAATGTTTTGGAACATACCTTTTTCTCATGGCTTCTTTAAGTTCTTCCCATGTCTCTATTGGATCCTCCTCTTTTCTTCTTCTCTCGGATTTGAGATGTTGGTACCAATCACCAGCATGATTGGTAAATTCGGCAATAGCAAGTCTCATCTTCTTATTTTCACTATAGGTGTTGCAATCAAACACATGCTCTATCTTTCTTTCCCACTGCAAGTATGCCTCAGAATCTGCCGTTCCACAAAAGGGCGGGATTTTGAGTTTAACTCCCCCATCTCTATCTTCATGTACTCTTTCCATCCTTCTAGGTTGCATAATAGTTGCATGGTTATTTCTTCCTCTCCATCTACCATCAACTTGTCTTTCTTGTACTACTATACCTTCATCTTCTTGTAATGTTCGTTCTTGTCTTTGTTGTTGCGCCCTTCTTTCTTGTCTATCTTCCATCATCATTTCCATCATACCTTGAATTGCTTGAAGAATGGTTGTATTAAGATCTGGAACTGGTGGTACTGCTTCTTCATTATGTGACATTGTTATCAAGGGGCCTCTCAACACTTCTCACAAAAATTTTACTCAGGGACACTCGCGTTTAACACTCAAAGGTGAGCTTTTGGTACTAGGTCAAGAATGTAAAGTCTGGTTTTTTTTTTTTTTTTTTTTTTTTCCGATAATCTGAGAGAGAAAAAAAAAATAACAGTAAAGATATTTCACCTCTAGAGCGGCCAAAGAACGTCGACCAAATGCTCTGATACCAAATGATAAGCGCCTACACTGCTGGAATTTGCAAAGCTAGAGGTCCTTCTAGAATCCTTGCATAACGCTCACAGAGAAAGCTAACTTAACGGATTGATTCCAACCAAGAGCTGGTTAGAAGATGAATGACTCTTAGATCGAACTTGGAATCTATGATGGTCACTCTTAGATACCAAGACAATTCACTCCAGAATTAGCTTGATCAAAACTAATTCAATGAATCGGTTTAAACATCAAACCTAAAGCAAGATTTGAAAAAGAATAACACCAAAAGGGTATCAAGAAAACACAAAGGTTTTTTCTGTATTCAACCAAAATCCCTCAAACATGAGTATTACATGCCTTTAAATAGGTCTAAAAGGTAACCCTAACATAATATGGTTCAGCCACCAATCACTAATAAATGCTAATAAATGCTATTAAATACAAATTGAAGAATATAAGGCAATTCATACCAACTTTTAATAAATGCTATTAAATATAAATTGAAGAAAATAAGGCATTAATAATTTCCTTAATTGGTAATTCAACTACCAAAGGCAAGTCTTCTAATTACTTTCCAATATCAGCCACTCCATTATCTTCTTGATTTGATATGCTAATGCTATAAAGATTTTTGGGCTCAAAAGTCTTTGTTTCAACCGGTACACTAGCTAGCTTTTGAAGATGCAATGTATAGGCCTCTTGAATCTTCTTAACCTTGCTTCTTGTAATCGGTCCTTCGGGTATATGCACGTGATCAGTTGTTGGATTCATATCATCCCCCCTTTCTTTAAAAGGATTTGTCCTCAAATCAAATTCTTCGTTCTTTCTAGACAAGAACTGAATATTTTTTTTTCCCACTTTTTTTTTTCTCACCTTTACCTTAGTTTCTTCTCTCCACTGTTGTTCTTCAGATTCTTTTCTTTTCTTCCCTAATTTCAATTGGTCACAATGTACTTCATATGGAGACAATGGAAGTAAAGTAAATTTCTTCCCACACAAAGTAAAAGTATACTTGTTCATGAAACCATCAAATGTTACCTTTCTATCATATTGCCAAGGTCGGCCGATCAAGATGTCCCCCGCATGCATTGGTACGACATCATAAAGAACTTCATCTTTATATCTTCCAATAGTAAAAGAAATAAGAGCTTGGGAGTTCACCTTAATTTCTTCTTTGTTTGTTAACCAATGAAGTTTGTATGGTTTTGGATGGGGATGGACAGAAAGTTGAAGTCTTTTTACAAGGAAGCTGCTTACCACATTTGGGCAACTTCCACTATCAATCACCAAGTTGCATGGTTCTTTGACCAAACATCTTGTGTGGAACAAGTTTTCCCTTTGATCTTCAAATTTCTCTTCCTTGATTTGATCATTGAGTACCCTTCTTGTGATCAAAGATATGGAATTACCTTCTTCAACATACTCATCATCATATGCTGCGATTTCTTCCACAAGCTGTGAATCATGATCTTCACATTCATCATCTAAATCAAGTATACCATTCCTTATCACCATAACTTTTTTATTAGCACACTCTTTGCTCATGTGTCCAAACCCTTTGCACTTCGAACATTGAATAGAACTAGACTTCTCCTTTACCGTCTTTGAAGCTTCATTCTTTTTACCAATGGAACTCTCAGCCTCCACTCTTTTAGCAGCCACAAACTTTTCTTTTGGTGACATTGATTCATTTCTATTCACAAAACTATCCTTGTTCCAAGTTTTAGAATTTGAAAAGGTGTTAGTAGTTTGTGATGTGTACCTTTTTGAATGCTCTTTTTCTTCCTTCAATTGGTCTTCAATTTTGAGAGCATGATGATACATATCTTCCAGATATGGTGGTGGATTTCTGTCAACAAGATGAGCAATTTCTCGATTCAAACCTCCAAGGAATCTAGACATGGTATCTTCTTCTTATTCTCTAAAATTTGCTCTTTCCATCTCTTGATAATATTCCGCTACACTTTTTGTTCCTTGCCTCAAACCTTGCAATTTAGTTTTCAAATTTCTTTGATAATGTTTTGGAACATACCTTTTTCTCATGGCTTCTTTAAGTTCTTCCCATGTCTCTATTGGATTCTCCTCTTTTCTTCTTCTCTCGGATTTGAGATGTTGGTACCAATCACCAGCATGATTGGTAAATTCGGCAATAGCAAGTCTCATCTTCATATTTTCACTATAGGTGTTGCAATCAAACACATGCTCTATCTTTCTTTCCCACTGCAAGTATGCCTCAGAATCTGCCGTTCCACAAAATGGTGAGATTTTGAGTTTAACTCCTCCATCTCTATCTTCATGTACTCTTTCCATCCTTCTAGGTTGCATAATAGTTGCATGGTTATTTCTTCCTCTCCATCTTCCTTCAACAACTTGTTTTTCTTGTACTACTATATCTTCATCATCTTCTAATGTTCGTTCTTGTCTTTGTTGTTGCGCCCTTCTTTCTTGTCTATCTTCCATCATCATTTGCATCATACCTTGAATTGCTTGAAGAATGGTTGTATTAAGATCTGGTACTGGTGGTACTCCTTCTCCATTATGTGACATTTTGTTATCAAGGGGCCTCTCCACACTTCTCACAAAAATTTCACTCAGGGACACCGTGTTTAACACTCAAAGGTGGGCTTTTGGTACTAGGTTAAGAATGTAAAGGCTGGCTTTTTTTATTCTTTTTTTCGAGAATCTAAGAGAGACAAAAAATTGATAGAAAAAAAATAACAATAAAAATATTTCGCCTCTAGAGCGGCCAAAGAACGTCGACCAAATGCTCTGATACCAAATGATAAGCGCCTACAATGCTGGAATTTGCAAAGCTAGAGGTCCTTCTAGAATCCTTGCATAACGCTCACAGAGAAAGCTAACTTAACGGATTGATTCCAACCAAGAGCTGGTTAGAAGATGAATGACTCTTAGATCGAACTTGGAATCTATGATGGTCACTCTTAGATACCAAGACAATTCACTCCAGAATTAGCTTGTTCAAAACTAATTCAATGAATCGGTTTAAACATCAAACCTAAAGCAAGATTTGAAAAAGAATAACACCAAAAGGGTATCAAGAAAACACAAAGGTTTTTTCTGTATTCAACCAAAATCCCTCAAACATGAGTATTACATGCCTTTAAATAGGTCTAAAAGGTAACCCTAACATAATATGGTTCAGCCACCAATCACTAATAAATGCTAATAAATGCTATTAAATACAAATTGAAGAATATAAGGCAATTCATACCAACTTTTAATAAATGCTATTAAATATAAATTGAAGAAAATAAGGCATTAATAATTTCCTTAATTGGTAATTCAACTACCAAAGGCAAGTCTTCTAATTACTTTCCAATATCAGCCACTCCATTATCTTCTTGATTTGATATGCTAATGCTATAAAGATTTTTGGGCTCAAAAGTCTTTGTTTCAACCGGTACACTAGCTAGCTTTTGAAGATGCAATGTATAGGCCTCTTGAATCTTCTTAACCTTGCTTCTTGTAATCGGTCCTTCGGGTATATGCACGTGATCAGTTGTTGGATTCATATCAGAACCGGACTTTTGACGGGCCAGCCCTTTTTTATGCGCCGCTTTACCCTGAAAGTCAAATGAGCTTTGCTCCTCTGGGCTCTCCGAGCTCCCGTGGTTCGCGAGAAGTAAAAAGGACTCATCCTTTGTTGCATCTGGCATGAGATGATAAAGAGAGAGCTTCGTCTATCGATGAACAGCGGATTGACAGAACTCTTGGCATTGCTTTGTTTTTCTCTCCTTTCCTATCAGCGAGTTCCAATCCTTTTGTTCGAAATTTCTTCGTTCGTATCGAACCGCTTGCAGAATCAAATCCTGTTTCACAAGATCCTATATCAGCTATACATCCTCCTTGTATTTATGCCGGAGACATCGCCAGTGCTATGGGTTTTGGCTTATGTGGATCAAAAATGATGAATGGGATTGTGGCACTTCACTCCCCGCCAATGCGTAAGGATGCCCCCGAAAAGAATGGAACGCTGCTTCGCTCTGCTGGATGCGTTGGATCCCGTATAAGAAGCGAGCTTTTTACCCTCAAATTCAAAGATGTGGGCGCAAAATGCTATCCTGCTCTATTGGTGCGTAGCAATAGAAGCCTGCTCATGCTGCTTCGGCGGCGCTTTTTCGCCTTCTCTTCCCTCTGGTCGGGAGGGCTAGTGGACACGGGGAGGGAGCTGGCGAAGCGTGTCGTTCGTAATGCAAAGAAAGAGACCACTACTTCGCTTCTTTCTTGGACTGCCGGCGCGAACACAGTGGTCTCTGACCAGGACCAGGAACCCATTCGAATTTGGATCTTGATATGTCGGTGCTTTTTAACCGTAGGCATCTTGCCAGGAAGTTGGTGGGCTCATCATGAATTAGGTCGGGGTGGCTGGTGGTTTCGGGATCCCGTTGAAAATGCTTCTTTTATGCCTCGGGTATTAGCCACAGCTCGTATTCATTCAGTCATTTTACCCATTCTTCATTCTTGGACCTCGTTTCTGAATATTGTGACTTTTCCATGCTGTGTCTCAGGAACCTTTTCAATACGGTCCGGATTGCTAGCTCCCGTTCATAGTTTTGCTACAGATGATACACGAGGAGGATTTTTATGGTGGTTCTTCCTTCTAATGACCGGCATATCAATGATTCTTTTCTACCAGATGAAGCAGCAGGCATCGGTACGTAGAACCTATCAAAAAGAGATGGTTGTGGCCCGAAGTACTCTTGTGCACCTACGGCACTCGGCTCTCGCGCAACCCCGCCCCCTTATGTTATGGAAGAATTGAACGGATTGCAGGGCAGGTTATTCAGAGCCAGCAATTGGTTGCCGGATTTCGTCCCGCAACTAGAAGAAGATCGCATCGGGGGTCAGAGTGGCGTGGTTGAATGTAGAGCAGTCCGTTCGCGTTTGATCAGTCTGTCTATTCTTTTTTTCTTCGGAAGATGGTCAAGGTAGCTAAGCCACTGCACTAGATGCGCATGTAGTCGTAGTAGTCGGCTCAGAATGCCTCTGTACTAAAAGACTACTTCGGAGGGGTCTTTGCTCTGCCAGACGAGTATACCATTGATTCTTTTGTTTTCTCGGTTTCGAATAGTATATGAGTGGAGCGAGAGCGACTAGAGTTTACTTCAGGAATATAGGTTTTTGATGTAGTTGCTTACGTTTTTGCTTTTTTCATCGAGATTGGGTCGGTATTCAGCCTCAGTACAAGATCGAAAAGAATGAATAGCATTACAAGTGAGATGTCCAAGATAAAAGGAAGGGAAGAATCGACGAGCTTTTTAAGCCCCAACAGAATCCATGGAATGAATCTATCTAAATCCATGAAAAGGTCTATTCTATCTGTATAGATAGGGGACAGAGAGCTTGACTTTAAGATAGCTCGGCAACTCCTCTTTCCGAAGAAGAGTGAGACCCCTTTCCCTTACTTATTCAGGCCTTTAGGTGAGCTTGCGAATAAGTAAGTAAGCACAACTCAACTGGGATTGCCCAGGCGGGGTTGCTCTGACTCGGCCCTGAGAAGCGCAACACTCCAGTAATTGAGACTTTTGTAGGTTTATGGGCAAAGAAAGCGTACCTTGTTTGATAAGCTCCCTTGGCGTTTCACTTCTGATGTTCTGCCTTGATGAGTGGGAGAGGTAGCCGAATTAGGATCTAATGGCATGGACACAGCGCAGGAAATTTACGAAAGAAAGAAGGAGGAAAACAAACCCTTTCAGTTGCTCTCTACACGGTGACTGGCCTTTTGGGTGTTACCTTATCATATATATTTGCCGTAGAGGTTCATTTTCCTCACTCAGAGTAAACGAGAAAGAGAGGAGGGCACAAAATTTCCGATTACAAGCCAAGCGAGAAAGAACATCGTCATCTAATCTAATTGCTCCTGAACTCGTCCCTGAGCCTGAGGCCCCCCTTGTGATAGATTGGAAAAAAGAAAGAAGGTTTACGTTTCATTCAACCAACTATCTTTTTGAAATAGTTCACAGTGCTCATTCTATAGATACTGGAAAAGCCAAAGAGAATGAAATTGAATCTTAGTCAATTGAAATTGAAGAACCACATCCCGACCCAGCCACAAATCCCGAACTTTTTGGCTTCGACCTGCCCGCATCGTATTCCGCAGAGACTTTGCGCTTAAAGGCTGATATCATTCTGGAGTCGTATTTGGATTCCCTTACTCATGAGCGATACACCTGGTTAGACGTAACACAAAGTCTTGCTCGGTCAGCTCCGGGGATATAGAGTAACTCGAGATGAAAGCAGTATGCTACTCGACCAGTTGCCATAATCCGGGCAGTGAAAACGGTATTCAAGCCTTGGAGCTCTTAATGTCATCAGTGGCAGGATAGGAGAGGGGTGAATTGCTTCGAGAAAGAGAAAGATAGGAAAGATGCCAAGTCAAGCCATGTACTACTATCGGCCATACAATGATGGCATTGTGGATCTCATTCGTATTCCAGTTTTTTGGACTTAGATGTGTTTCATTCCTTAGGGAGTGAGAGGGCTAAGGCGAAAGGGTTGGTTGCCCCTTACGCGCTTTTGTTAGGAGGAGTTCATGTAGTCGGATGGAAGGGAAGCGCATATCGGAAAGGAATCGGGCATCTATGGAAAGAATCCACCTTCTGCCTTGTCTAGTAAGCTGCCATTATATTGAATGAAGAAGAAAATCGACAAATAGGGAATCAATCACTTGGGGTATGAATAAGATCAGCAGGAAAAACAATGCATAGGGCTTCGGCAGTCTTGCAGAAAAAAGAGCTTTTGTCTTCTTCAGTTAGTACAAATTAGGTCGATATCGACAATCCAGTTTCCCAGGAAGGAGGCCTAGAAAAGGTCAACAGAGAAATCACAAAATACCTGCTTTTGACGCTACGGCCGACCCGGGATGCTACTCACGAGCTGGTCAGGGACAGGTTCTGGTCACTCTTTTGATGTCATGCCATTGTGGTGGCACGGGAACCACTGAATGGGGGCGGTTTGAATCTCATCGCTGGTGTGTGGAATACAAGTGTATCCAAGCACAGCGCAGCCAAGAGGGTCCAAGATTGCTTCGTCGAATGGGCTGGCCTTTTATTAGCAGTAGAATGTTGGGTTAGCTCTGCCTTGTTGTGATAGGGGGGTGAGAGGAATTGATGAAGAAATGTCTTAGTTGGGGGATCCGGTCAGTCAAAAAAGAGGATAACAAAAAAAGGTGTATCTGGTCTGGTGTAGCTAATGTGACTTTCTTGATCTATAGTTACTCTTCTTTCTCTCTCTTGAGCAATGCTCCGGCTTCCCTCACTCAAAAGATCCGCCATTGTGACACAGGTGTATCGAGGAGGTAGGCTGTAGATTGAATATAGAAGGAAGGGCTCGTATTTGACAGATTTCGAGCAACCCCCAACCTTTGAGAAGGCCACTCCTCTCTCTTCCGGCTTGTTGTGACCTGACCACTTTCATGCTTCGAATGAGAAGTAGAAGTTGCGCTTTCGATCTTGTTCTCAGCTCCGGGTCTGGTTAGGCGAGGCTCTTGACTTTACAGGGTGGTTCCCGGTTCAGGAATTCGTGGTTGGCTGACTTTTCTTTCTTTGGTTACAGTTCATGCCCACTCGTAATGAACCCCCGCCCGCCCCGACGTGGAGTCGCAACTCCTCCTGTAGAAACCTCCTTGATAAGATAAGGAATCAATACAAGGGGAATAAGATTCGGATTACCTTGTTGATCGAATATCTCAAGACAAGAACATTGTTTGAGATTCGAATCACTCCAGAAGCAAGATCGATCATGTCTAGCTTCAATGATTCTTGTTGATCAAATATCCCAAACATTTGTTTGAGATTCGAATCACTCCACAAGCAAGATTGATCATGTCGAGCTTGAATGATTCTACATGCAATCTAAACTACATAGAATTGCAAAGAAACTTAGGCATTGGCTAAAGAAGAGCACAAATGCTTCTTTCTATATTTTCCAAGTCTACCTTACAAATACAACATACATGGCTTTATATAGCCTAAAAAATGAAACTACTAAAGGTATTCCAAGAGTTGTAACATTCCTACTTTATGACCATAATTAGCCATTATGTAAATGTAACCGAAATTAAATAACAAGTCTTAAAATACAATAACTCTAAATTACTCTAAATTGTAACCCACCAAAAATTTACAACAATCAAACTTCATTCTTCTTCAATGTAGCATGAATTGAAACATCTTTTTGATAATTTTGACAACCTTTTCTTCACATCTTCATTGAAGTATATTGTATGATTGATGTCTCTTGGTTCATATCACTCCTTCAACTGATTCAAGTGATTCAGTCAATAGGAAAGATGCCTCTCCTGCAGGCCGAAACATTGATTTTGTCTCGATGCGATTCTCCCCAAAAGAGTGAGCGCTCACCCTTATTATGGGGCGCACCCCCCTTTTTCTTATTAGTCAGATAGGTCAATCTCACCTTTTGGAAATCTCTCATAAGGGGAAGTGGTAGTATAGGTTTTTTTGAAGATCTCTCCCTTCTCCATTATTCTAATCATTGAATTAGGTAGGACCTGTGAATTTCCCCCCGGTTGTTGATGTAGTTGGATCTTCTATTTTGCCGGAATTCGTTGATGAGTAGCGTTCTTCTTTCTTACTTCCGTGATTTCGTGGAGAGAAGGAAAAAGAGCAATGGATGGGATTGGATTCAATCCACCTGGCCATTTCTGCCCATTCAATTCTAGACAAAGATGTCTCAAATAAATAAGGGCGAAACCTGTCAGCCCGCTCAGAGTTTGCAGGCAGAACCGTTGTTGCCTGATGAAGCTAGTTGGTTTTTAGTGTTCGGTGGCGTTCGGCACAGGGGAGAACATCCGAGCTGTGGAATGAACACGAAAGGGAACGAGGACTAAAGTGCTCTCTGAACGTGAAAGTGGTTTTCCTGCTGGGAAAATCTTCCTCTGGAGCAGCCGCGACACGAAGTTCCCTTACCCTTCCACTTTACCTTTCTTCCCCTGTTTCTGCAAGCGGACACTTTTCTGCTGTCCTTAATAGAACCGATCTGATTCTCTGAACAATCGAAGCGACAAAGGAGAGGCCCAGAATCGAATCTGAAACTTCCAGCAGAGGGAGAAATTGTCGCCGGTCGAGAGAGAAGTCTCGTCAGCCGCTATGGTCTGGGCTCTCACTCAGCAAGTAAGCAGCAAGATTCTCTCTTGGCAAAAGAAAGTGAAAGACCTCCTCACTCAGTTCATATCTTTAAGCAAAGAAGAAAGATTGGGGGAAAAAGATTCACAGAATTAGGGTAGGGTTCCTAATCCAATCCTAAATTGCATCAAAGTGAAAAAGTCTTTGCCGCATCAATGAGAGAGAGACAAATTCCCCAATAACCGCGTTTGCCGTTAAAAGTCAAGAACCGGTGTGAAGAAAAAGATTACTGGAGCTTGTAGTTGGTTGCTCTTAGCTGGTCGGGTTGCCGGCCCCACCAAGAGGATCCGCCCAGACGTAGAGTCCCCGCTCCTAATCACAAAGGGAATTTGGACAGGAATTTGAGAGAAGAAAGAGCTCTTGCCTCGGAATATTCGTAAAGAGGCCAGGCAGGGCACCGAAATGGGGGCGTAGAGTCGATTCCCCCATGAAAGTGGAACATCTGGAATTGCCAAATCTCTCTTGCTTGATCGACCCCTTTCCTTTCAAGAGGATTCATCCAAGACTAAGGATCTCGTCGAACCGGCTTCTATTTCGCCAAATAATGAAAAATGACTTTTCAAATGACTGAGTTTTTGACAAGGGAATGGCTGTCCCCTTGGTCCTTCCCGAACTGTCCTAGCTATTTTTCTTCTTAGGGCTCCTTCGATCAAAAGTCTCTCTTCTTTTTCATTCCCATTTACATTAAGAATTCATACTATGATTCGCATTTCGAACAGGCATGAATATAGCGTCTATAGCGTCTATAGGATAACTTGCGTCTTGCAAATTCTTTGGCGTTTGTATACGCGCGATTCCTCTCGATCTTTCATTCAATACACAAATGAATTGGCTGCGTTAGGTTAGCTATATGCTGTGTATGTATTATCAACCGATTTCCACAGAAGGTGGTAAGATGATGTCTGGAGCAGTTACGCATCTATCCAGCCAGAGCCAGGACCCTTGACACAAATAGCCGCATCACGAGTTCCATACGGATAGATTACTTCTCAATCAATACAATTTCTTGTAAATTCATTCGTCTTTCATGTACGGATTCTTGAATACCAACTATGGTAGAGTCTGAATGTGGGTTTTTTTCTGATTTGGATACCCTACCCTCTATTTCTCCAAGCAAAGCTTTTCGCATCGCAATGCCCATAGTATCCGCTTGCCCCTTCCTTAATAAGTGGAGACAGAATAAAACCTCCATAATCAAGACGCTTACTGTCTGGATTCAACACACTTCCACTTTAGTGTCTGAGTCGATACTCCTCTGATTTTCTCTCGAACCATAGTAATCCTTTTTGATCAAATCATTGAATTATATCTTTTTCTTTCAACTTCTCTTCAATGAGGGAGGGGTTACATTACATCCCGTTTGAAACTAAAGAGTATACCGCTTTTCTACGAATAGCTCTTAACGCTGCATCTCTTTCGAGACCAGGGCCTTTTATCATGACTTCTGCTCGTTGCATACCTTGATCTGCTCCTGCCCGACTAGCATTTCGAGCTGTGGTTTGAGCAGCAAATGGTGTCCCTCTTCTTGTCTTGGCCCTTTGAATCCACAAGTACCAGCGTAGGACCAAGGAATTCCCTGCCCCCGTACATCTGTAACAATCACAATTGTATTGTTTAAACTTGCTTTCATATGAATAAGGCCATTTCCCTTTGTTATTTTACGCGTACTTTGTCCATGAGCTAATACGTCCATTTCTCTGTGAACCTATTCTTGCTATGGGTTTTGCCTTTCTCATCTCATAAATTGATTGAAGTGAGAGATATATGGATATACCCATTTCATGTCAAACCGGATCCTTTCATTTCTTTTTATGTGTATATCGTGGGTGGGCTTTACTTTAGGGGTCCTTTTTTGATCAATATTCTCCTTGTCTTTGTTTATGTCTCGGATTGGAACAAATTAGCCGAATGGAGGCCCTTACATATTTGTCATTCCTTATTCCGAATTCCCTTAAGAAAATACTTGCTTGAGTATCCCCGCAAAAAAGAATATTGCAAGTCAAATACTTACTTCACCTAATCATTCGAATCTTTGTTTCGTAGTCTATAAATTATACGCCCTCTGGTTCTAGTTGAATCCTAACACCTTACTTACTTACTCCAACTTTGACTCTATATGACCTTGTATATGTATCAAACTATGTCGAATCCTTCCTGAAACGTAACCTAGAATGGGTTTCTCACTCATTATCTAAACAAACCCCAAAGATACCATTGGTAAGTAATTCAGTAATGAAATCCGCATAAATCCTTTTATGTTCTTTCATTCCAGATGAAACCCGGTTCAAAGTATCAATTAATGATAAGGGGAGTGCTATTACAAATACACCTCTTTTTGTTAGTTAATTATAATATAATGGAACACAAAATGTCTCCGCCGATTCCCTGTAGTCGAGCTTCTCGGTCTGTCTGTCATTATACCCCGAGAAGGGGAAAGAATTATAATGCCCATTCCGCCTAAAAGTCTAGGAATTTGTTGATAGTTAGAATAGATTCCGAGACCAGGTCTATTGATCCGTTTTCAATTTCTAATTGTTTTCTATGGTTCTTCTCTTCTATGTTGTAGGGTTCAAACCCCAAAATCCTTGTTGCTTTCCCTATGTTTCCTTATGTTTTCAATAAAACCTTCTCGTAAAAGTCTTTTCACAGTGTTTTCGGTGAGTAGATGGTATTCGAACCATTTCTTTTCTATTCATGTCAGCATTGCAGAGGGAGAGGGGTGAAAGAGCGAGACCAAGTTCAAGAGTGAAAGAAGGAATCTTTCGGATTTACTTACAGTTAAGTCGAATTGATTCTTCGATAGGATTGACTTAATAATTACCTTGACTCTCTTTTATCCCTAAAAATAAGGGAAGGGTAGACTTTGATCCAAAAAAATAGACAGAGGATAGGATCATTCTAGTTTTTTGAGTGTTTACAGGAGAGTGAAAGAGCTCGACCGGGAGGGAGAGGGGTTATTCTGTTAGCAATAGTGTCCTTACCCATGAGAAAGGCTAATTCTTGGTTACTTTTCATTGTGATCTAATCAACATGCTTGGCTTGGCTTGATTCATAAATAGTTATTCATTTGAAAAGGTATATACGTTATACACACTAATTCATTTCATTCAAATACTCTAACTATCTCACGGTCTCATCTTATAAGACTGAAGGTGCTAATGAAATTCTTTTAGTGAAATTTCACTGTCTCCATTCTCGGGCAATCGCACCACAAATTCGAGTTCCTTTTGCATTTCCTTCTTGATCAATAACAACTGCAGCATTGTCATCATATCGTATTATCATACTGTTTCTCGTTTGAGTTCAGTACGTACAATTACAGCTCTGATCACTTCTTCCTCTTTCGTTAGGTTTGGGCCGGGCCGGCTTTCTTGATTACAGCAACAATAACGTCACCCCAATATGAGCATATCGTGGATTACTAGCCCCTATGATTCGAATACACATCAATTCTCGGGCTCCGCTGTCTGTCTGTTATCTGCTACATTAAAAAGGGTTTGAGGTTGAATCATCTGATTTTGGAATCTTTTCTTTCAATGCAAAGGGCGAAGAAAAGAAATCCTCCATTGTTTCTGTTTTCATCTCAAACAAAGACCGCTTTCCTTTGATTCTACATTTCTATCCCGAAGTAATGCATTGGGTTTGTATAGGCTTGATGCCGTCCGCTATTTCAATAGCTCTTCTGGTTATACGGCTACTCCACTCATTTCATAAAGCATTCTACCTGGTTTCACAATAGCTACCCAATATTCGGGGTATCCATCCTTTCCCTGAACCCATACGTCTTTCTGTGGGTCTTAGTGTAACGGGTTTGTCTGGAAATATACGTCCCGTCCCTATAGTTTTCCACTGCATTTCGTGTCATTGCCCTTCGTCCCGCTTCGATTTGTCTAGATATGATCCAAGGGGAAGGGGGTTCGTTCGTTCAAGTGCTTGAATAGCGTATCTACCGAAGCTAATACGATTGGCTAAGATATTCCTTTCATTCTGCCTCTATGGTGTTTACTCTGGTTCTTTTCTAGTTCTCGTTTATGTATGGTTATTATATTTCTCAATTCTCTCTCTACTCCGGAACCGGACATGAGAGTTTCTTCTCATCCAGCTCCTGGCGAATGAAACGATTCACAACAATGTCCATGTATTTACTCTGAATAATAGATTGAACCATGGGATTCTTTGAGTGCGGGGGAATGAATATTTCCTCTTTTTATATATGTTTCGGTTCTCGCTCGGGTTAGTTAGCCCAGCCCATGACCCGACTTCTCATAATAAATGGATTGGTCTGTCTTGGGTTCCTTACGCCATCCTACCCAATTCATTATTAGGATTTGTTTTCAATAGAATATTATGTATTCGAAGGTTCCCTCGTTCCCATCGCCTCTGGATTAATGGTTAGGTCTTTATTCTATAATGGAGTCCTTAATCAAACGCTAATTTCTTCTTCAATCAATCTTCTCAGTCTTTACGGATTTCTCTAATTATGAATCCATCAGTCTTAATGCTTTATTCCACTACTTTTTATGAGATGACCCATCGACCTTACATATTGGAATCATATATCATTCATATTCTTTTTCTCTCTTTCTTTCACCCTTCTATTTAGCGGCATACTTTTATTGCTTTACAACTTCGGATTGATTTGATGCAAAAAGGATTGAAGTTGCTAGAATGATATGACCAATATAACATATCTTGACTGGTTTGTTAGATCCAGATAATGCGAAGCGATGAGTTGGTTATTAGTCTAATTATTCGTTTAGATTCTATATGGGCTGATCCTGATTTTTGGTTTGAATCCTAACCTTAAAAACCCCCACGAGTCGCACACTAAGCATAGCAATTTTCATCTTTGTCATTTCTTGGTCGATCATTGGCTAAAAGGTAAACACAAGTTGAGTAAGGGCTTCTGCTCGTCTACAAATATCCTAATTTTGATGCCTAATACCCCATAGATAGTTCGAACTGGATAGCAACAATAATCAATCAATTTGAGCTCGAATGTTTTGTAGAGTAACCCTTCCTTCTCTCTCTGATCCATTCGACCCGTGGAATTTCTTTTCCGTCTATACGTCTGGCAATTTGTACTTGAATTCCCTTTCCGCCTGTTCAGTTAATTCATTCAATAGCTTTTTTCATTGCTTTGCGAAATGAAACTGTATTTTGTATCCGGCTATCAATTCTGCGAGAATATTAGGGTGTCCATAAGGGTTTGCTATTCTTGTAAAAGCAATGTTGAGTTTTCTCGGTTCACAGAATTTCATTCTTTTTGTACATTCATCCATCTGTAATTCTTCTATTTCTTTTTCGAGACACACCTTCTATTAATAACTTTGGGAATCCCATAAATATTATCACTTGAATATAAGATCAATTCTTTTTTGCATTTCGATACGTGGCAATTCCCGAGACTCTTGTCATGTTTTTTTGTACTCAATTCCGGATACAATCTCGTATTTTTTGATCTTCTTGTAAACCTTCGGAATCTTGGGGTGCGCAAACCAAAGAGAATGATGCCCTTGGGTTACACCAAGTCTAAAACCGAGTGGATTTCCTTTTTGTCCCATAATCCCCCACCCATTCTTATACATGTCATAAGACGTCATATCTGGCTGGGTACTTTTCTTTCGTTATCCATCTATCAGGTTTGTTTCAGTCTAATATGTGTTGTATTGGTATCTTTTCAACTTGTCTGAAGAAAAGACAAAAGTCTATCTTTCAATACAATAGTTATAGAACAAGTGGGTCGTGGGATAACTTCGCCCTCTAGCTAGAGGTTTTCATTTTGTCACAGTAGTGTTGACTTACGCTTTACTGCTGCTGCCGAATAAACCAAATCCAAAATAGGAAGATAACATGCTCGATAAGGCATGAGTTTGAGTATTACCAGTCTTTCCTAGTAGGAACGGCCACGATTCAGATAAATTACTCTTCGCGCTTTGTGAGGGGACATACATATATGTTGACCTAAAGCGTATACTGATGTAGATGGATGCTTTTTGATCTTCTTTATCATAGGGGTTACCTCTTAGTAATGAAAGGTATCTATATTCACTTAATAATAATAATATGAATTATGAACGAGGAGATCTATTATCATTTTGCACATGCCCCCGGAAATGTCGAGTGGGTGCAAATTATCCCAATTTATGACCTACCATGCGATCCGTTATATAAATAGGCAAATGGTCCCTTCCATTATGAATAGAAAGAGTATGCCCAATCATTGTGGGTATAATGCTAGGTAGATGCTCTGGACCAAGTTACTATTCTTTCTTTTTCTCCGGGTTATATATAAGCTTATTTTTTTTTTTAATGAGCGGGCTGAATTTCCCTCCTATTTGTTTTTGTTTGTAAAGTCAAGACGAAGAATCTAATTCTATTTTCTCTCTTATTTAGGCGACGAAGAAGAAAATTCTCACTATTCCTCTTTTTCTACTTCTTCTTCCAAGTGCGGGCCCAAGGGGTTGCTAGTTTTTTTCTACCAATTGGGGCCCTCCCTTCACCACCGCCATGGGGCTGGTCTACAGGGTTCATAACTACTCTTCTTACTACAGCTTACCTAGCCAACATTTAGATCCAGCTCTACCCACACTTTTCTGGTTTACCCCAGCATTCCCCACTTGTCCGACTGTTGCTCAGCTATTTTGGGATATCAAACGGGCCTACCCAGAAGAGAAGGTAATTTGAATGTGGCCGATTTCCCCTCTTTTGCAATCAGTTTCCCTACAGCACCTGCTGCTGATGCTAATTGTCCCCCCTTCCCAAGTGTGTGTGATTTCTCCGTTATGTATGGCCGTGCCTCACCTCAGGGCATATCGGTTGAAGTAGATTCTTCTTATCAATCAAAACCCCTTCCCAAACAAACTGTACAAGCTTCTTCCAAAGCATACGGCTTTCTGGATGTAAATGATGATTGATATCTATACATATGGATCTTATATATATCGTCCAATGAAGTACCACATGAGTGGATATATATATAGAGGAAGGAAGGAATCCAAATCCGCCGAATCACTGATGTTATGATCTTCTACATCCTAGGTCTTCCCGTTCCTTCATCTGGCTTATGTTCTTCATCTAGCATGAAGACCGAATGACTCTATGAAATTACGTCGATACTGCCACATATTACGGGTAACGTAGGAGACATCTCTATTTTGCCCCTCGGGAATCCTTAGATAGAATTACCACTGCTTAGCTTTCGCCTTTGACCATCAAATGAAATGTGAATAACCCGTCGTCCTCCTCTCTTTGAAACAAGGGACCTTTCTGGTTCTGTCGGTGCTTGAAACAATTTAGTCTGATCCTCCATATTACTATATCTCTAGAGTCATTTGATATGAGGAACTACTGAACTCAATCACTTGCTGCCGTTACTCTTCTATTTTCTGTTGAGGTCTATCCTGTGGAGGTACTCAAATTGGATCAGTGATCGATTTCTAAGTTTCGTCATAAACCTAATGGGTTACTTCTAATTACGTAAATCAATAGTTCAAACCGCACTCAAAGAAAGGTAGGGCATTTCCCATTTTTATAGGAACGAAAAGAAGAGATGGGTTTGTTTCCAAAATCAAATCAATTCTATCCCATATAACTGTAGAACCTCGTAATCGATTTTTCCCTAACAGCAGCATAGGAAAGCTAAGAAATTCTATCCCCATATAACTGTCAAAGTTCGTTAGAGCTTTTTCACTAATAGCGGGAGCTGAAAGAAAAGATTTTGTATCCAGCATAGGGGTAAAACATTAAAAGCGGTTTTCCCCTAATAGCTGGAGTTGAAAGAAAAGAAATTTTATCCCCCCCCCCACCCCCCGTATTTTGAGGGATAAAAGAGTCCATTTTCCCTGATTTCCCTCGGGAACTCTCCTGTAAACACTCAAAAAACAAGAAAGATCCTATCCTCCCCCCTATTTGTAGGGATCAAAGTGTATCTTTACCTTATTTTTGGGGATCAAATGGATGCTTTACCCTATTTTTGGGGCTATTTTCCTTGATTTCACTCTTTCACTCTCCTGTAAACACTCAAAAAACTAGAATTCTCCTATCCTCTGTCTATTTTTAGGGAGAAAAGTCTACCCTTCCCTTATTTTTAGGGATCAAATCTAGTAAAGGTAATTAATAAGTCAATCCTTCAGATGAATGAAACTGTAAACATGACTTATTCATTCATGATCGTGAACTGGAAGTAAAGACAAAAGAAGAATCAATGATCGTTCACTGTCAGTCAATCCTCAACTCAAGATTCAACCTCAAACCGTCACCTCTGCTTCTCTCCTTCGGTCTCTTTTCTGTTCTTTCTCCTCTTTATTCTTGAACTCTGTAAACTGTATTCTGATTCTTTCACTCGGCTGATCTGACCTCATTCCCTTCTTTTCTTTCTGTAGGTCTGTTTGCTCCTACAAAAACTCATACGGTGTGTCTCCTACTCCTGAACCTATCGGTCTCACTCTCCCCTCTCCTTTATTTACAGGTTCTTCAAATTCAAAGCTATTTTTCTCTCCTTTACAGTCTCGCAACTTCTCCCCTTTCTTTACGGTCTCTGATCTTTCTCCTTAATTCGAGTTCGTTATTCTATCACAGTAAACTATGTCTCACAGCTTCTCCCCTCTCCTTTCTCAACTCTTAGTCAAGCCCTAGAGCGCCCTTTGTAAAGGTAAGGCCTTAGTTTTCCCTATCAACCTAATAGGGTGGCAGTGCTTTCTGTTTTTTGTTTGTGTGTGCAGTAAGGGTTTGGGATAGCAGCCCCGTCTCCCTTCTAAAACGTCGAGAAAGCTCCGCGAGCTTCCCCTTTCCTTTGCTCTATAGAAATGGATGGAAATGCCTGCTTGTTCTTCCAAGTCTTGGTCTTGTAGCAAGAACCTCTCTGATAAGCGCCTACAATGCTGGAATTTGCAAAGCTAGAGGTCCTTCTAGAATCCTTGCAAAACGCTCACAGAGAAAGCTAACTTAACGGATTGATTCCAACCAAGAGCTGGTTAGAAGATGAATGACTCTTAGATCGAACTTGGAATCTATGATGGTCACTCTTAGATACCAAGACAATTCACTCCAGAATTAGCTTGATCAAAACTAATTCAATGAATCGGTTTAAACATCAAACCTAAAGCAAGATTTGAAAAAGAATAACACCAAAAGGGTATCAAGAAAACACAAAGGTTTTTTCTGTATTCAACCAAAAATCCCCCAAACATGAATATTACATGCCTTTAAATAGGCCCAGAAGATAACCCTAACAAAATAAGGTTCAGCCACCAACCACTAATAAATGCTAATAAATGCTATTAAATACAAATTGAAGAATATAAGGCAATTCATACAAACGATTAATAAATGCTATTAAATATAAAATGAAGCAAATAAGGCATTAATAATTTCCTTAATTGGTAATTCAACTACCAAAGGCAAGTCTTCTAATTACTTCCCAATATCAGCCACTCCATTATCTTCTTGATTTGATATGCGAATGCTATAAAGATTTTTGGGCACAAAAGTCCTTGTTTCAACCGGTACACTAGCTAGCTTTTGAAGATGCAATGTATAGGCCTCTTGAATCTTCTTAACCTTGCTTCTTGTAATCGGTCCTTCGGGTACATGCACGTGATCAGTTGTTGGATTCATATCATCCCCCCTTTCTTTAAAAGGATTTGTCCTCAAATCAAATTCTTCGTTTTTTCCGCACAAGAAATGAATATTGTTTTTTTTTTTTCCACTTTTTTTTTTTTTTTCTCACCTTTACCCTAGTTTCTTCTCTCCACTGTTGTTCTTCAGATTCTTTTCTTTTTTTCTCTAATTTCAATTGGTCACAATGTACTTCATATGGAGACAATGGAAGTAAAGTAAATTTCTTCCCACACAAAGTAAAAGTATACTTGTTCATGAAACCATCAAATGTTACCTTTCTATCATATTGCCAAGGTCGGCCGATCAAGATGTCCCCCGCATGCATTGGTACGACATCACAAAGAACTTCATCTTTATATCTTCCAAGAGTAAAAGAAATAAGAGCTTGGGAGTTCACCTTAATTTCTTCTTTGTTTGTTAACCAATGAAGTTTGTATGGTTTTGGATGGGGATGGACAGAAAGTTGAAGTCTTTTTACAAGGAAGCTGCTTACCACATTTGGGCAACTTCCACTGTCAATCACCAAGTTGCATGGTCCTTTGACCAAACATCTTGTGTGGAACAAGTTTTCCCTTTGATCTTCAAATTTCTCTTCCTTGATTTGAACATTGAGTACCCTTCTTGTCATCAAAGATATGGAATTACCTTCTTCAACATACTCATCATCATATGCTGCGATTTCTTCCACAAGCTGTGAATCATGATCCTCACATTCATCATCTGAATCAAGTATATCATTCCTTATCACCATAAATTTTTTATTAACACACTCTTTGCACATGTGTCCAAACCCTTTGCACTTCCAACATTGAATAGCACTAGACTTCTCTTTTACCGTCTTTGAAGCTTCATTCATTTTACCATTGAAACTCTCAGCCTCCACTCTTTTAGCAGTCACAAACTTTTCTTTTGGTGACATCGAATCATTTTTATTCATAAAACTATCCTTGTTCCAAGTATTAGAATTTGAAAAGATGCTAGTTCGTGATGTGTACCTTTTTGAATGCTCTTTTTCTTCCTTCAATTGGTCTTCAATTTTGAGAGCATAATGATACATGTGTTCCAGTTATGGTGGTGGATTTCTGTCAACAAGATGAGCAATTTCTCGATTCAAACCTCCAAGGAATCTAGACATGGTATCTTCTTCTTCTTCTCTAACCTTTGCTCTTTCCATCATAGTTTCCATCTCTTGATAATATTCCGCCACACTTCTTGTTCCTTGCCTCAAACCTTGCAATTTAGTTTTCAAATTTCTTTCATAATGTTTTGGAACATACCTTTTTCTCATGGCTTCTTTAAGTTCTTCCCATGTCTCTATTGGATCCTCCTCTTTTCTTCTTCTCTCGGATTTGAGATGTTGGTACCAATCACCAGCATGATTGGTAAATTCGGCAATAGCAAGTCTCATCTTCTTATTTTCACTATAGGTGTTGCAATCAAACACATGCTCTATCTTTCTTTCCCACTGCAAGTATGCCTCAGAATCTGCCGTTCCACAAAAGGGCGGGATTTTGAGTTTAACTCCCCCATCTCTATCTTCATGTACTCTTTCCATCCTTCTAGGTTGCATAATAGTTGCATGGTTATTTCTTCCTCTCCATCTACCATCAACTTGTCTTTCTTGTACTACTATACCTTCATCTTCTTGTAATGTTCGTTCTTGTCTTTGTTGTTGCGCCCTTCTTTCTTGTCTATCTTCCATCATCATTTCCATCATACCTTGAATTGCTTGAAGAATGGTTGTATTAAGATCTGGAACTGGTGGTACTGCTTCTTCATTATGTGACATTGTTATCAAGGGGCCTCTCAACACTTCTCACAAAAATTTTACTCAGGGACACTCGCGTTTAACACTCAAAGGTGAGCTTTTGGTACTAGGTCAAGAATGTAAAGTCTGGTTTTTTTTTTTTTTTTTTTTTTTTTTTTTTTTCCGATAATCTGAGAGAGAAAAAAAAAATAACAGTAAAGATATTTCACCTCTAGAGCGGCCAAAGAACGTCGACCAAATGCTCTGATACCAAATGATAAGCGCCTACACTGCTGGAATTTGCAAAGCTAGAGGTCCTTCTAGAATCCTTGCATAACGCTCACAGAGAAAGCTAACTTAACGGATTGATTCCAACCAAGAGCTGGTTAGAAGATGAATGACTCTTAGATCGAACTTGGAATCTATGATGGTCACTCTTAGATACCAAGACAATTCACTCCAGAATTAGCTTGATCAAAACTAATTCAATGAATCGGTTTAAACATCAAACCTAAAGCAAGATTTGAAAAAGAATAACACCAAAAGGGTATCAAGAAAACACAAAGGTTTTTTCTGTATTCAACCAAAAATCCCCCAAACATGAATATTACATGCCTTTAAATAGGCCCAGAAGATAACCCTAACAAAATAAGGTTCAGCCACCAACCACTAATAAATGCTAATAAATGCTATTAAATACAAATTGAAGAATATAAGGCAATTCATACAAACGATTAATAAATGCTATTAAATATAAAATGAAGCAAATAAGGCATTAATAATTTCCTTAATTGGTAATTCAACTACCAAAGGCAAGTCTTCTAATTACTTCCCAATATCAGCCACTCCATTATCTTCTTGATTTGATATGCGAATGCTATAAAGATTTTTGGGCACAAAAGTCCTTGTTTCAACCGGTACACTAGCTAGCTTTTGAAGATGCAATGTATAGGCCTCTTGAATCTTCTTAACCTTGCTTCTTGTAATCGGTCCTTCGGGTACATGCACGTGATCAGTTGTTGGATTCATATCACTCTCCCTACTATCTATTGGATCGTGAACCGATGCCGTATATCAGACTCTAACCACTGCACTGAGTTAAGTAGGTCAATGAGAGTTCCTATTCGATTCATTTCTTTTTTCTTGAATGGATCAGAGCTATGCTATTCAATGACTCCCACTAGGTGTAAAGTGACTGGGTTCCAAACCTCACCGTTGAGAAAAAGATATTGAACTTCATTTCTTTCTGTCTTTCTGTTCTGCGACAGCATCA